>NC_079404.1:12940868-13173368 GCF_029220125.1 Pseudoliparis swirei
TGAAGAAGAGGGGCTCCCTTGCTTCGATAACCACGTTTATGTATTTGGGGAGTTGGAGGTGGAGAGTGTGTGAGCATGTGCCAGGGAATGCCTTCGGTGTTTTTGGCACCGGCACACAGCTGGTACAGCCGACAGCTCACCGGCCACCTGATTCATAATTTGCCCTGACAAGACTGAACACAGCCTGCCCACTAACTGCCAACTCTGGCTATGTGACTAAAGGAGAAAGAGTGAGATGGAGAAAAAAGACAAATAAGTGGAGTGAGGGGTGGAGCCGTTGGGGTCGGGAGCAGGATGAGAAGGTCCTTCGAGGCGAGGTGTTAATGAAGGGACTACGGCACTGGGGAGTGAAGCCATGTTACTCAACCACAAAGCTAATAAAGGAATAAAGGAGACTATGTTATTTATTCAGAAAACTCGAGCCCTGAGGTATTGTAATGTATCCATCCTCATAAAAGATAACCCCGTCAGGAGTGATAATGACTGGAATGGAGGACTCGGTCATTCAATTTACTGCCTGCACTCCACAGCTGTGGTCTTTTCTCTGAGATGGACGCCTTCGCTGTCGCTGTCTATTGAGTATTTGTGACCTGTCTTGTGAATCCTCTGTCACACAAAGTAACAGTAATATAAATAATGTGGGCCAAAGTATTTCATCTTGTTGCTGTTTTTAGAGTTAGATCCTGTGGTTGAAGCGTTTTGTGTCCTTTTTAATGTGCACATCGGTGTGCCATAAGAGTGCTGCTTGTCCTACAGAGTGATGACAGACCTCTGAGCATCAAAGCCAGCTGCTGAGTGTCTTAACTCACCAAACACCTACTGGCCTGCCCTCCTGATGAGCGCAGCTACTTTATGGAAGTGTGATTGCACTCATGAGAGCTGATACATGACCCCATCAATGGGATGCGTTTGTGCCAAAGAATTCCAACTTCAAAACATATATTTTGTTGATCTTGTGCATGTCTAACATGCTTATATATGAAGTGTGTGAGCATGCATGTGCATACTTTGAGTGTACATGCGTGATTGCTTTGCACGCCTATCTAAAAGTGGCCGTATCTCAGCAGACCATGACAATCGAATTAGGAGAATCCACCTAGATCACCTTTCATCTCTCAAAAGTCAATCTTTCCTGTTCACCCTCCTGGCTAGCCAGTAAGAAGAGAAAGAGAGAGAGGGAGGGAGGGAGAGAGAGCGCGCACCAGTGAACACACTCTTGGCGTTGTACATACGCCTTCATAATTCACATTTCACACTCGTCAAGATGCTTTTGATGTGATTCAAGTTTGAGAGTAAATTATTGGCAGCAAGCCAGATTCAAGAGCTGCTTTAGATTTATCAACGCTTTGTTCATTACGAGTTGGAGTGTCTTGATGAATTATTTTTTGGATACGGCCCGATACTAACTCTAGTCTCTGGATCAGGTATTGATGACAATGGGTCGATCTATACAATTATTTTTGTAGATACTTTAAAAATTATATACTGGAATGTTAAATCCTGTTTAAATTGTGACAATTTATTTGCTGCATTAAAAAAGGTTTTCAATTAAATTGTAATTTGTGTAAATTAAGATTACTGTCGACTTTATTATTCTAATAGTGAATAACAACTCGGTACATTTATATCCATCTATCTATTTGTTCTATTTGATTCTGTCAACTATTGACACCAGATATTCTCACATTATAGCAGCTAAAACCAAAGAATGTTTAGCATTTTTTCTTTAAAAAGTGAACGGAACCATTACTTTAAAGACCGATCCCTTAATTGACTTTTCATTTCGGCTTTCGCAGGGGGGTTATCTGCTAGATGAGCAAATCTTTGTAAAGAGTTGGAGGAATGTAGACATCAGCGTGCTGAGTGCGGTGAGCACAGAACAGCTCTTTATTCTCAGGGATCAACAGACAGTTTGGAGCACACATGCAGCATCCATCAAGTTGCCAGGCGTCAGCGCACATCTGTCAGGCAAACGTCTTCCCAGTCTTCTGTGTGGGATAACTGAAACATAATAGATGTGGCAGAACAGATGTTCTGTCCGCATGATCCACTTTACAGTGAAAGTACACATTCATAGAGCCTAAATACCTTCGAGCGGGACTCAAAGCCACAACAGAACCTCAGCATCTGCCACTGAAGAAACTACAGATACAGTACACACCATGAAAGACCCTTCAGTGTCTGCTTCTACTGCAGCCCTGTGCGTGTGTGTGTGTGTATGTGTGTGTATGTGTGTGTGTGCAATGCATTTGTTGAATCTGCTTGATGTTTACCTTTCCGATCAGTAATGTGGCTCCTGAGGCCTGACTGAGCAGAATGAAAGCTGTAAATAGCCCTTCAGGAGCCCAAGAGCCGGTAAAATACTCTCAGACGTCTTTGCGCGCACACACACACTCAGCATGTGCAGTGGAGGGCCTGAACTGCTCGTCTGAAAGCCACAGTTCAATGGAGAGGGAGTGTTTTGTTCATGCTGAGCAGAAATCTGACCTCCTTAGTGTGGACAGAAGTGTTCCAGTTGCGTTATTTTGGTCAGGGTGGTCTGCTTTCTCTCTCTCTCTCTCTCTCTCTCTCTCTCTTTCACTTCCGCAGTCTCTCTATCTTTGTTTAGGAGGTTGTTGTGAGCCCAGATGGTACTGCCTGGTTCTGGAGCTGGTCACTTTCTCCTCACAGTCTATCAGGCCTCGTTTCCGCACTGACGTTTCCCAGACAGCTCATCAGCTCCTCGTAGCTTTGCGGCTATACTCGCTACATACACTCCACCGTATACTTCTCCACACCGTCGCTCTCAGGCAGCTAACAGCACTGTCTCCTTTCAGTGACTGCTCCCCCCCCCTCCCCCTCCTGTGTGTTTCACGGCTGTCACGTCCATATGCCGTAGGGTCTGGAGGACGAGGAATGCTTCACTCTTCCGCAGCTTCTCAACCTGTTCAGTTCATTCATTCGGGGGAGTGCTTGCTTGTCGGATCAAATAGCATTATCAGTGTGTGATGGTGGTTAATGAGCATCCACGCTCGCTCTGTACAGGACCTCGGGCTTCTGATCATCCCATTGTTTCTACAGCAAGGAGTTTGGACGGCGTTGTGCCACCGATCCTCAATCAGCTGGCTTCTGCCTTCCCTGCCAGGCTAAAGCTGCTCAGGACAAATGGTCACGTGGTTTCACACCAGCGACACCGAATGACTGCATTGCAACAAATAAGCACCTTGCTAAGTCATATCAGTGTGAAATTAAAAAAGGATGGGGGGAGATGGGTTTACCTCCAGTTAAAATCCTGACTTGTTGGCCTTAAGTTCAGTCTGAATGAACTGTGCCTTGAGAATGAGCAAGACTCCTGAACATCCAGTTTGTCCTCGAGACGAAGGCTTGACATGTTCCAGTTTTAAATTGTCCTTTCTTGAATAACTGCATGTGTGAGTGTTACGGCAGGGAATTAAGTGTTTCATAAAAAATGCCTTTGATATTCTGCTAGCCATGTTTGTAAGCCTGAGTACATGCTTCTTACCTTCTTATTGCCACAGCCTATCAGTAAGTTTTGAATCACCAATTGTTTTGTGGCTGCAACCATGGGACTATTAAACTCACGCTTGGTTTGGGTGAAAAGCCACAAGAGAAACAGTAGTAGGCCTATACTCTTGTGATCATAATGTTATTTTGCTCTGTCTAGCTCTCAACTAAACACAATTGCCTTTCCCACGAGCACTGTTTGTGTTCATGGCAGTCGGTGTGCTTGTCGCTGCTCCTTGATACAGTATATTTAAACAGTCTTTACATATACGTGCAAGAACCAGAGCGCATGCGGATACTGTCTTTGTATCCGTGTGACTGTGTCTGTGGCAGGCCTTGGTTAGCCGGTATGTTTGCTTATCCTCTCTTTCGTCTTGGGGTTTCATTTCAAGTAATGTTGCTTAATTCGAACCAGGTCCCCCTCAGCCCAGGGACCCCAGCAGCTGGCAGAAATAAACATAATGAGTTTTTCAGAATTGAGCAGCGCTCGGAGCTCCTTTGAATTATCGAGATGTGGAACTGTGCAGCATAGCTTCTGCGTGTCCACCCGAGGGAAGGTGCACCAGGAAGGACTCCCATGCATCAAGCAGCTTGAGATGGAAGGTGAAGAGGGATTAGATCGTGATGTCAGAAAGTCACTGCTCTCCAGGAAGTGTGTCAGCACTGGGAATCCTCGCAGTGGTTCTAGAGGATGGAATGGGATCGACTGTAACCTTTGGAGGTGTAAATCATTCACCGTGGAACTGAGAATGACACCTAATAATGTTCTACCTCTGAAGTACTGTAATGTGAAAACCCACCCAAAGTCAGTACTACAAAACATCTGTCTATGAAAGGAGTGACGTGCCTTTGCTGCTGTGCCAAAAGCCATTGCCTAGACTCCTTTGATTGTAAAACAAAGAACCTATAGCAGTGTCTGATATTGTAGCTAACAAACAGCAGATTTTTCTTTGAGGCTTCCACACCACATATTACTTTGGGACTCCACACTCCTGATTTTATGCACATCTAGAGTCCATACTCTTTACTTTAGTTCTAGGTTCACCTTGATTTGTTCATCCAAATCTCTCTCTCTCTCTCTTTCTCTCTCTGTGTGTATGTGTACAAAAATTATTTCCTGGTCAAAACTGATGCGAATCCCAGCTTCTTTCCATCAGCCAGATGAACAGAGCATCCGTACAGACAGGGGAGTAACTTGGCAGGTTTCCCCAGAGACAGAATACTCCCATGGGTCAACAGACATCCTCAGATGGGTCAAAAAACAGGAGCGTTCACACTATATATAGGCAATAAAGCCAAGTGTCCACTTTATGAGGAACCTTTCCTTTGTTTAAGCAAAAGGCATGCTTAAGACAATATATTTCCTCAATGCATTTCCAGTTGATATAGCAGTTGAAGATCATGTCAACATACACAAGTTATCATTCCTTGTAACAAATGAGTCACAGTGGAAACGTTATTACCTCTGCAATTTTTAAGGACCTGATTTTCACCTGGGCAATTTCCAGGACAAACTTAGCATGGTTTCAGTTGCAAAAGGCCAAAGGAAAAGGTCAGAATATGTCATAAACTGTGTGGATTCTGACAAGCTACAACAGCATAGGCTGCTGGTGGCATTTGAGCATTGCCTAATGTCACGGCATGGCTGAACAGGTGCATGGCCAATTTGGTTTACCAGATCTCAGCGAACAAAACAGTCGACTCCAGAGTACATACGGAAACTATGTCATGTCTCTTATTACAGGTTAAAGCAAGAACTCATTCCAGGAGGAGAAAAGTGTGGTTTCACTTTTTTTTTAACATCAAAGTCATTTCCCCACATATTCCCCCTGCTGGCGCTCACTTTAACCATCTCCCCTTTTTCGTCTTTTATCTTTCTCCTTTTCAATGTTCTCTGTGTGTCATCCGCAATGACCACCCTGGAGATAAGACATTGGAAATACAGGATTGTGTGAGTGGGTGTATGCGTTAGTGCCTATCTGCGTAAGCACCTGTAATGAGCACCACATGTGTGGAGCGGAGCCCGGCCTAATGAAGCCCAGTCCATTATTTATTTCCCGAGGCCCTGTCGCTTGGCCTGTCAAAGCACCTGTGTACACGCACAACCACGCACACTCACACACACACACACACACACACACACACACACACACACACACACACACACACACACACACACACACACACACACACTCTCACACCATCTGTCTATAATGACCGTTCTCATTCGTACTGCATAGCACTACAGTCCCTAGAGTGGTCATTAGACTAGAGAAGGAGAGAGTGACTGAGCGAGAGAGACCAGTGCTTTCGGCATAGATTTGGAACCAGTTTTTTGGGTTTCAGGGTTGGGTGGGGGGTCAGGGGAAGGTGGCCTCATACTGCTTAGAACGCGCAGAAACACAGAGAAACACTTGCATGCTTTGACTTTGTTTTTCCCCTCTGTCAAGATAATACAATCTGCTACTGAGGTTAAATATACATCTCCCACAGTCTTTTGCAGTAACAAAGGAGTCTGTCAGTAGAGGTAACTGAGGCGACATTTAAAGTTCTCAAATACATGACACTTTAAGAATAACTATTGCCAGCCATTAGATGTTGGTTATTTTGCAAGTTCCCAGTAGTACATTTAAATCCTCTCTCTTTTCAACTATTTAGTCTCTTCTTTTGCAGCAATGGCCAGCTCTCAGCAGGGGGCCTGCTCCCATTATATCCACAGCACTTAGCTTTCTGGCCTTGTGGCCCTACCCAAATCCCCTCCGCCAGCTCCTGCTAATCCTCACCAATAGTAGGACAGGGCAGACAGAGAAAGAGATGGGGGTCGTGGGTGTTGGTGGGAGAGGGCTGGAATAGAAAGACAAACAGGCAGCTCAAATGTGTCTTCCATTTTAATAGGACCTGATATTTCCCAGTGGAATTAGAACTGAGTGTGAACGTCCCTCCAACACAACCTTTCTGATTCCACCCTTCAATATATGTTACATGTAACATCTACAGAAGTCTGAAGTGTTTGATGGTATGTGCTGCAAAGCTCCAGATAAGATTTTGACTCAGGCCTCAGTAGAAAAAGATGCATTTGTGCCACCGTGACCTTTGGCCTTCAGGTGAAGGTTCAAAGGGAGAATATAAATTAATTATTCATATATCTTTGTGTGTCTTTGCAGGGAGCTGAATGGGAATAACCTCACACGCATCACCAAGAGTGACTTCGCTGGACTCAAGTACATCCGAGTTTTGTAAGTGCTTCATGTTCATGTGTGATGATGAGATGTTTGTATTTGTATCCGTGGTGCATGCTCATCTCTGAGTTGATACTCATGCTTACCTGAGCTCTATCCAACCTTTGATCACACAAGTTGTGCAGCCTCGCTGCTCAGATTAGCATAAACCCAGTGAAGTGGGGATGCTTCAGTCAAGAGTCCTACTCCAGAGTACATTAAGCTACTGAGTGACCGCAGCTCGCGAAGTAATGGACTTCTCTCACCGTATTCTGTATATTGTAGTAGCAATTATTGTCCTCAGACACGCGCACACACATTTACACGCAAACTCACTTGCCCTCTGTTCCCACACATCAACATGTAATGTGTATACAAGCACCAGTCCTAAATAGGTTCTCAACACAGTGAACATATTCAGGTGAAGCCATTGACTCCCTCTGTGTTTAAATTAAACAGCACTTTAAACAGCACAGGTATTAAAGTAGTTGTAAAAGTGTCAATTTGTGTGCATGTGAGCGCACACACATGGGAGTACTGCTATAGGTGTTACAAACACCGCCAGAGGGGATGCTGTGTAGACCTGAACATGTTTTCAATGTAACACAAGCTGCACATAATTCCTATTACCGAGCAAAGCCTGAATATTTTCAAGCCTCATCGTTCTGGGCGCCCATCCCCCCCGTCTGTTCATTGTCCCCTCTCGTCTTCCTATGGATGCCCCCTTTCGTGCACCACCTTATACTCCTACGTGGAGGTTAAATGCCTTCATGTTGGCAGCTTGTCACCGGCAAGTAAGAAGGAAACCACTCCTTGCAGGGGTACTGAAGACAGCGCTGGACCCCCCTTGCTGTAAAGCCTCTGTGTCCCTCACAGCCTCCACTGGGCGACACATGACACACTCACTTGACACACACTGCTCACTCTCTGAAACTATAACTATAACTATAACTATATACATGATTAGCATGGTGTAGGTGCATGACATGTCTGTGTGAAGTCTGTTTCTGTGTACTGGGGGTCAACCTCTGCAAGGCAAACGCATTAAGTCTAACAGCGGGTTGACCTCTGACCCCTGGGCAACCCCCAGAAGGAGCAAAACAGGAACCGAGGTTTGTCTTTACAGTCAGCTGCCATCTATCCTGTCTGTCTAAAATCAACACAGCTGATTTACAGCCATTTGTCTGGCTCTGAGTACTTGGCTGGTCTACGTGTGTGTCTAATTTCTGTGTCTCTGTGTCTCTTTGTGTGTCTGTGTCTGTGTATGTGAGAGAGAGAGACAAATAAAGGAAAAGCAATACAACAGAGGTACAATTGAAAAGTAGGAAGAAAGATATAGAAAAAAGCTTCATGACTTCAGACTGTATATATAAAAAAGTTTTCTCAATTCAATAATATTCATCATTATTTTATTCACTTTCATCTAAATTCATGAGAAAGAGATCGGAGGTGAATTGCACTTTTCCCTCTCTATTTGTGGAGTGCGAGCAGTGATTAGCATTTATATTCGATGGGGAGGAAGCCCAGACTGCTGAGTTTCAGCGGCCTCACAGGAGACATGAGAGGTTGCCTTCAACACAGAACAGTTGTATACGTAATGAAGGGAAGCTCTTGTTGCGTATAAAGCTGCTGGACATTTTTCTCTCCTTCCTGGCCTTGTGTTATTATAACACTTTCAAAACCATCCAAACCTTTTTTTTGTGCATTAGCTTTGGCAATGCAGGGGAGGAAAGGATGTGTTCCTGCTTGTGTGTGTGTGTGTGTTGACTGTATGTTGTGTGCATCCATGTGTGTATGACTAACTTCCTTGATCTCCTGCCTGCAACTTTGATACTCTCCAACTATGCTATCCGACTCGTACACATAAACACACAGCCTACTTTCCCTTGCTTGTGCCAATTGTAAAAACCTTGGAGACCACCTCAGTTTCCCCTTTCACACTTTCTGACCCCTTGCCTACCTTTCGTCTCATCTCCACTCAGCCACGACACTCGGTGGACCACACCAGATCCTGGACCCGCACTCTCTGAGCCACCTTAGACACTTTCCTGGCTGCTATTCCTGCTTCTTTTGCCAATGTTCCACACTGTGCCCTCAGTCCTGAGTGTGTGAGTGTGTGTGCGTGTGGGTGTGTGTGTGTGTGTAATATACTGCACCCAGCTTAAATATACATACGGCAAGAAGGCCCGCCACCCAAAGCCTCCTTTACTTTGTTAAAGCCGAAGTGACCTTTAACAGACTCATAAAAAAGTCAAAGGCACACTGTATCACGTCGTTTCTGAGGCTCTCTTTCTGTCCTCTCTGCAGGCAGCTGATGGAGAATCAGATTACTGTGATCGAGCGTGGGGCTTTTGACGACATGAAGGAGATGGAGAGACTGTGAGTACCACCCAGAGTTGTCAGTAGATGGCCTAAGCAGAAATAATACGTTTTTATTTCTTTTTTAACTTCAAATAAAAATTCCTCTCCTGATCTGTATTCAATAT
This sequence comes from Pseudoliparis swirei, assembly GCF_029220125.1. NCBI lineage: Eukaryota > Metazoa > Chordata > Actinopteri > Perciformes > Liparidae > Pseudoliparis > Pseudoliparis swirei. The sequence continues at coordinate 12,950,077 of NC_079404.1, forward strand.
TTTGTATCGGTTTAATGAGACTAACAGGAGGAACGGGCCATGAATCGTATATCAAGTGTGATGCGCTTCCCCGTCATTTTATCATGGTCAGATGGTGCTGAGAGGGTACTGCGTAGACTATGAGTATTTTTGTATTAGCTTTGTCTGACAGGAATGCCCTCAGTGGGATATGTGTGCTTTAAGAGGCCTCCCCCACTGCAGACCCTGGCTCATCTGGACAGCACCGGGACTCCTCGACAGATTGTAAACCGGCTGGGAAAATAGAGAGAAACACAGCCGACCACACCTCAACCAGCTCATTAGCAAATCAATGGTGCTACCCACATGGAAACCTGCACAGCAGATGACTTTATGGACACATGCCGTCACGCACACATTGTGGTTATTTTGACTTTCCCCCAATCTGAAACCCACATTACCAATTTACCTTACCAAACTCCAGGCCATGTACAGCTCCCCTCCTCTCCTCCTCCATATTCAGCTGATCCTGAGCATGTATCCATGTGCCAGACCAATGTGGATATTAGGCGGCTTGTTTCTCTAATGTTTAAAAGCCGCGACCTCACCAGCAGGTACAGTTCAGTTTGAACGGAGCGGCAGCAGACCATTAATGCCCATTACACACTAAATCTCCACCTCAGCTGGCAAAGCACTCTTCTCAGTGTATACAGTGAGTGGCTCGGGTCCAACATCTGTCTGAATATGTCCGAAGGAATGGCAGCTGCCTGCCTTTCAGATTTGCATCCTCTCTGTGCCACAGCCGCTGCATTCACTCCCATGTGCCTCCATTGGGCCATTCAGGAAGAAGAGAGTTGTGGTTTCCAACAGATTAGCAACAGTCTGTTCCTCATTGACTTAAATGTTGTATTTGCATAAAGCCTGCCAGTCTTGGACCTTAGTTGTTTGACATGGAGTCGGTTGCCAACCACCATTCCTGTCAGTGCTTCCTTGGGCTTGAATAGGCTTATCCATTTCTCTTGATTTTATTTGGAAACATCTTGTTTTGATAGTTCGGCTCAGATAAAATCTCTTCATGCTCATATAACTGGTGGATGTAATTCACTTGTTTGAATGGGAATCTTGCTATTCTGTTACTCTGGGAAAGTCGGCAGAGCGCTGAATTCTACTCGGCGCAGCGTCGTAATTTAACTGTGCAGAGATAATTCATGGCGCTGTCTCTGAGTAGAAGTTTAATTCCACTGAACTTTCAGTTGGATATTTATGTGACATTAATAGTGCACTGAAACACAATAGCCTGTGGCTAAACCGATTCTATGGCAGCTAGCAGAAATTATTCACAGCCTACACAAGGGCACGCATGCACACACACACACACACACACACACACACACACACACACACACACACACACACTGGTTGATCATATGTTTTCCCTGCCGCAGGCGGCTGAACCGTAATCAACTGCAGCAGTTTCCTGAGTTGCTGTTTCAGAAGAACCCTGCCCTCTCTCGACTGTAAGTAAATTAACTTTTTTACTTCAACTGAGCACACAACTTTTCCTTTTCTGTGAGTGCACACGTCGCCTCTCCTTGCCTTTGTCTTATTATGCAAGCCCCCAACGGTGCTCGGAGATCGTGTGTGCTAAAACAATATACTGCACAGCATGATCTCAACAAGTCTGATGAACGTTGACTTCGGTTTGGTTTCTACACAATAAAAGAACAGTTATGCTTCAATTGCACAGGTCTTATTAGCATTCAGACTTATTAGGTGAAGTGTGTGACGTGTACACTGATATGTCCACTCTACTTGCTGTCTACAACATGACCTGTATGAGTGGAAATCTGAGTTATTTGCACTTTGTGCAAAGTCATCTGACATTTCTCTGTGCTCTGTCTGTGAGATAATCCACTGGTGACAGAGAGTTGGTGTGACATTAGGACTAGAACTGAGGGACACATTAGACTAGGATGTCTGTGTAACCTAATGAGGTTGTTTTATGTCACAGGAGAAGTCCCCAAAGCTCACTCTGCCAGTAGACTCATATACCTCCATCATATATTGAGATGTGTCATCATCTCCACTTGTTAAGGCCAATCCACTGTCTCACACCCACACATCATTTCGCCCACGTACCCCATGCACTGAGGACATTCCACAGCGATGCTAAATTCATATCCCCATCTGCAACAAGGCTCACTGTTTTTTTCCGTTCGTTCTTCTGGATAATCAGTGTCCTTGTTGCGAGCTGATCATTCACTTTCCATTATTCCAGTTCAGATTACCTGGAGCATCTGGGAATAATGAAACAAATGGGATGTGGAAAAATGATTTCCCTCGCTTCAATCCACAAAGTGGTACGACCAACCTGTGATCTTGGCCTCAGCCCTCCATCTGTTTATCCTGTGCTTGATGTTGAACACCATCTTGAATCTATCTGTCACTTCCTCACGTCACTGATCGTTATGCCAAAGCCAACCTCTGGGCTTGAGGGCCAAGCCTCATCCTTTGGGGTCAAGGCTATCCTGCTTGTGGCTCACTCACACGTAGCTGGAACAGACACAGAGCAGACCGAGGCCTTCCAGACCAGCGGATGGCCTTGAACGAGTGTGATTAGTCCATCTGGAGCAGTGGGCTCTGCCAACAGCCAGAGGATTGGGCTCACACAGCTCCCCTGTTTCATCCAATCTAACTTCACGCTCATTATTCTAAACCTCGCGCTGGCTTCTCCGCCGCGTTCTGGAGAATGACACTTTGTTTAACGTTGCTTAATCGATTTGCTATGTGTCTGTGCATACACCCTCATTTGTGCTTTATCCTTGGCTGGATAATAAGGAAATGTAATGGATCTTAAAGCTTTTCAGGTGTGGAAATGCCATTCATTCTTCAACAGTTAAAGCAAATGTACAATCCAGGGCCACGGAACTTATAATAATTCAATCGTTAGGTCTCTGTGTTCGAATGACAGTTGATACTTTGAGAATGACTTCTAGTGCTTGTTAAAAATTAGGTCTAGTGGCGTGGGATCAGGACCAGCAGGAGAAGACAATGTTTTTTCCTAATGTGTTTCTTAACTCCAGAGTGGTGTGTCTGGGCCACACCGTAGGTTCTGGTTCCAGTCTGATGCGGTTAGGTTACAGCCTCGTCTCGCACCCGCCTGCAGCTTTTAATGGACTTAAAAGGTTCTCAGCTCCCAGAGGAAGAGCTGCGCGCTATTTCATCTGCGTATGTGTGTGTGCACGTGCGTGAGGATGACAGAGAAAGACACAAAGAGAAAGAGAGTCTATGGTTGCGTGCATGCATGCATGTGTGCGTTTGTGCGTGCGTGTGTGTGTGTGTGTCTTTGCACTTGCTCAAAGTGCTCACCAGGGCTTGTTAGAGTCGGCCTTTATGATCCTAACAAGAGAGGTTAACGTGAAAGCCCACTGCCCTCAGGTGGAGCGCTAACCCAGATGGTTTCTCTTCTCTTGGACGCAGGATTAATTGCCCCGTTACCCTTTTTCGAGACTTTTTACACTCTTGCTCTGAGTCTTTTCGACTCCCCTCTTTTTGCTCATTCTGAAGTAAGGGGTTTGAGGAAAGGCTTTGTATAACAAAGTGGCTTTTTGTCATAGACATCCCGCAGAGAGGACCCACAGGATGAAGGACATAGGGGATGGAGGTGGGAGGGGAAACTGATGAGATTGTTACTCTCATTAAACTTTTGAGGAAAAGCTAGCCGCGTTGATACAAGGCTGTTGGTTAAGTGAGCAGAGGACTGTTGATTTGTGGGGAGTTTTCATTTGCTCCCATGCAGTCATTACACTAACGGGGTAATGAGTTTCCACTACAAAGAGATGATAGAGAATTAATGCGAGTGTTCTTGCTATAAAATGGATTGAACCCATACTTTATTTATTCAGAAATAATAACTTATTAATGATAATAAATAATAACCGTTGCAATAATTCTGCCAAAGTTCAAACCTCAGTATGTATGTCTCGTTTCATGCAGCGCAAATATTTTATAGTTACGTGTTGTGCTTTCTGTTCTGAGAGTCTACCTTTTTTTCTTTTTGTATCCATGCCCCCACTTCTCTGTCTCTTCCAAGACCTGAGAGATACCAGTAACAATGATGCAGAGGAGAGATAATTGGAATTGATGAGCGATAGTTAGAGTTAGTTAAAGCTGCCTGTGATGGATGGCATCAACGAGGAGGCATGGGAACGGCAGCGCAGAGGTGAGAGGTGCTTGGCGGAACATGGGTGAACAATAACAGTGAAAATGGAGTTGCATTCATCACTGCTAATGACCTGTTGCCCCCAGCCCACCACCCCTGACTTCTCCTCATCCCACTTCCACTGCACTTCAGATCTGTAATCTACTCATCCATGTCTGTAATTAGTGTATTTTCGCAGTGGGAGAGCAGGAGGAAGGAAGGACCGCGGGATGGAGGAAGAACAGAGGGATAGGTGAGCGGAGTTGGAGGAGTGCAGAGCAGTTAGCCTGATGGCAGGCCCCCAGGGAATAACATCTGGTTTGCGCTCAGGATGGGGGGTTGAGGGAGATGGAGGAGAAGGGGTATTTGCGTTTTCGTGTTTACTGTGTTGCTTGTTGCCGCCACAAACAAACGCTGGCAACAACACAGGCTTGTTTGAAGAGGCGTTGCTTTCATTAATGGCTAATGTGCAGCATGCAAGTGGTCGGTCGGGTGAGGGGACGGCTAAGTGAGGTTCTCTCTTGTGTATCTCCCCGGGTGGTATGGAGGAGGGAAGGGTGTGGCAGTACCTACACTACAGGGGAGCCGAGGAAACCCTGGCAAACGAGTGGAGAGGGGATCTCACTCTTCTTTAAGATCTTTAATTTTTTTGTTAATTTTTTTGTATGCTGATATACACAAACCACAAACAAACACGCCGAAATACTGGCTGGCTAACACAAATACATATGCGCACACTCATAAGAGAGTGAGGGAAAATGTAAATAACACTAATTAGGCACAAACACACAAAGAATACCACTATAATTACATCTCTGTGTGCTAATGTGTGGATGGCAGAGACGCGTGAGGGATTACGTTCTTTATATTGCTTTGACTGTAGATAAAAGAGCGGCTTCAACTATGTGTTGATGCAGAACTGCCTGTTCTGTGTTTGTGTTGGAGGGATGCTGGGTTTTCTGTTTGTTGATCGCTTGATGCTTAGGGAACGGTAGCTCAGTCTGAGAAGAAAGAAGTGTTTGTGAGGTCTAGAATGAATAATGTGAACGATCATTAAATCTATAAATCATCTCTCTTTTTTAGTATTCCTATTTGTTTTGACTTTGTTACCTTGTATTTTACCCTTTGCATTCGCTGCACATTGATTGACTTGGAAACCCGCTGTGGTGGTCCACAACTTTTTATGCCACAATGCCAGCAAATTAAGTCTTTCAACTTTTGACTTTTTGTGTATGATTGGCTGAACAACTTGACATGAATGGTTGTTTGTTTCCTTGTGACTTCTTTTAAGTGTTTGTATAATACTATGTGTGCGTGCGTGTGTGTGTGTGTGTGTGTGTGTGTGTGTGTGTGTGTCTGTGCATGCATGTCTGTTTGGCAGGCTGTTAATGGCCCAAGCTGGTCTTGTCGTTTCCTTCTCTTTGTCTCTGCTTATGAATGACCTCCTTCGACGTGCTAGGTCTCTCTCTCTCTCCCTCAGAGGACCGCGTGGGCCCCCACTTGGCAGCAATCCCCATAGCAACCCGTCTTCATCAGTAGGTTTCTGTGCCATCGATGGCCGACATCCTGATTTCTTGACTGGAGTTTGTCTGACACTAAGTTAACACTGGCAGAGACTTTACTGAGTAAAGTTCCCTTCAGCAAAATACCTGCATGAATCTGAGAAACTGGCGACTTAAATGTTTGTTCTTTGGTAGATCGTTGAGAGTATCAGGGACAGTGAAATCAACTGAATAAAAAAGAAAAAGAGTTTGCAATGCTTTGAGCACCCTAAATAAAATCCCCCTTCGTCCAGGGGGAGAATGCAGAGGCAGATTTTCAAAGCCTGGGTAAATAAAACAAACGCATTTGGCGTTGAATCTTTTTCTAAGTTGATTTAACGGACTATTTAACTTCTAACTTTCATGGGTCTGAAATATCTGACCTGGTGGACAACCGAAAAATACCAGTCAGGCCTCAACCCTCTTCCTGGCCATGTCCTTGTCAGCTGGTAAAAGTGGCTTTTATGGCTTGTCGCTGTTTTATTTACGAGTCGGTCCGTGTGTGAGAGAGAAATGCAGACCAAACCATGTGAACAGAGCGGAAGCCAAAAGGGGGTAATTTAAAAACCACTTCGCTGTCTAAAAATATTCACAACCGCAGTACAAAGGGAACGAGAGAAAGAAAAAAAAGAGACAAAAGAAGAAGAAAGTTAAAGAGAGGAGAGCGAGATGGTTAGAGGTGCAAAGGACAGGAGCGAAGTTGCGACGAAAGCAGCGGTGTTTATATTTACTAACAATTCTGTGTCCTTCCTCATGAATAATTGAACGGATGGATTGAAGCTTGTTAAATATTCACACTAAAGCGCTGGGACATCAGTGCTATTTTGTGTGTGTGTGTGTGTGTGTGTGTCCAGCATCTGGTACCCACTGCTCTACATACAACACCTTGTGATCTAAATATTCGTACAAGCTAACATGCACACACACACACACACACACACACCTATACATGTGCGTTCTTCTGCGATGACCGTCCACAAACAGACGTGTGTGTGTGTGCGCATGTACGTCTTAACATTGGGGACTGGTCTGGTCATTATGAATTGATACAGCATGAATAAGACATCACATTGTGGTCTAGATCCGTCATGAGTATACACACACAGGGATTTCACTCGCAGAGCTGACGAAGGCGGCCTCCTCCTCCTCCTCCTTTCTGTGCCACTGCCGACACTTTGCCTCTATGACGGCTGGCTTTGCCCGTTACAGATTGGAACCGACACACACACTGGAGGAAAAGGCTGCCATCATGTCCTCTCTCTCACACACACACACACACACACACACACACACACGTGCACACACTCTCCTTGGAATCTCCTAGCAGGGGCTTGTGGAATGCTGCAATTCCAGCCAGGAATAACATCCCATCTCGTGCTCGTTGGGTTGTCCAGACTGTGCGTATGAGCAGCTCAGTGGACATGTGCGTGCATAATGACTCTGTACACCTAAGCAGCACGGAGTATGAATGCAGCCATCAGAAGGAAAAATCCAGCTCATTCATCACAGGCTTCATAGAGTGTAATCTCCCTGCAAACATGTTTCCCTCACTCAGTGCATCTGTCCATCACCTTACGGTTCTGTTCAAGATCCGGGGCTTCAATCATCGATATCTGTTCTGGATCATCATGCGCATGTGCCGTGTGTGAGGAGCTTAGCAGGAAGACTTTAGTGTCTGTCTAAAATCTCTTGTTATGAGCTGTTAGGTTCTTGACTTGAGACTCTGGATATCAGCGTTGGAAGTGACCCAAGAAGACCCCAACACAGCCTCTCCACTCTTGAGCGGGAAGAGGGGGACCAACACCCTTCCCCTCCAAAGCAGGAAGAAGCAACCTGCCCACACATGCGTATGTGTTGCCGAACACACGTGCCCAGCAAACCCACACGTCGACTGTAGATGGTTGTTCCAGCCCTATCCTGTGGCGTCGAGCTCTGTCTCTGACATTTAAGAAGAACAAACAAACAAACTGCAGTGGAAATTATGTCTGCACACACACACACACACACACACACACACACACACAACCACACATTCAATCACACACATTCCGTTGCCCACCTCCTGCTGATTTGCGACTGTAGCAACCAATGCTCTGCAGGGCTCGGACTCTGCCTCTTAACCTTTTCTGAGCGAGTACCGATTCAATTGCTTGGGAAAAGTGCGGTGCATCGTATCGAAAGAGATTTGGGGATTTTTAGTTGTATGTGTGTGCATATGTAATTATCGGCTTTAGACACATCCCTTTATCCTCTGGAAGAAGAGACTTAGGTTGAACTCCTTCCTCTTCCCCGTGGCTTTATTATACATGTTTGTATATGTGTGTGTGAACGGTGGGCTCTGTCTCCTCTCTGTCTGTGGTGAGCAGGTTCATTCTCAGGGCTTTATACTTCGTCCACTTCCAGGCCCTTTGGTCATGAGACTTTATAGGCTGCACATAGATGCTAAACTTGAAGACTTGGTGTCTGAGCGTTTCCCATTTAAAGACTACGCCTTGTGCACCTTGAGGTTAATGAGGTTAAGATGTTACAGGCTAACGGTTAAAGACGTAAACTTGTGACAACAGGTGTGTCGGCTTGAATCTCAGCTATAGAGGAAATTTTGTTGACTAAATGTATGAGGCAACATGCTTGAGCACACCACCTCTCCAATAGAGCTGCTGATTAGCAGTTGTTGACTGTGGTTGTGCTATATACAGTATATCTATATATATATCTATATATATAGATATATATATATGTGTATGTATATATATATATATGTATATAGAGAGTGCATTTAGATGCATTGCAGTTTTGATAAAGTCACGGCGTTGATGTGTTTATATATATCAGGTAATCCTTCTGATATTAAAGATGGGATTTTAAAAATTTATGATATGACTTTATTCATTAAACTCAAGTGCTGTAAAACTCATCTATAGCTACCTAACTCTCCAACACATCAGCATAATGTTTTTTTAAAATTTAGATTTAGGTATCGTGAAGTTTTTCTATGATTTACAGTTACTGATACAATCTAGTATATATACTGTATATATATATATAAATAAAATCAACCTCTAATTCACTCGTGTATCAATCTAAAATGCATTAAAGCTATTTTCTAATAATTCATAAACAAATATTCAACACCAACAAAATCCACTCAACCCCTTTTGTTGATCAGATACCCTATTAGACTGCATACTCACTTTCAAACAAACAACTGTTATCATAGAAATATTGAAATCAATCTGTTTGCCCACATGTGATTCTTCACAGTAATTAGTTATATGTGCATATAAACATACTCAGTAAGACTTGTGGAAGAATGTAAATATGCGCAGCACCTGGAAAACAAAGTTGAAATATGCATTCAAGAGTTTACAATGTTGAGTCCAACCAGGACCTTCTATCCTGTTCCTCTGGGCTCTGCACTCTCTCCTCAGACTTCCTCCTTTCTCAGTAAACAAAAGACACTTGTCTGCTTTAGTAAGTGGGCTGCCCACATTCCAGTACAAATAAATGTTAAGCTGCACAATGCCGGTGAACACAGTAAAGAGGAAAAAGTGAATTCCAGCACAAATGCCTATCTGTTTCCAATATTTGCTCCCTCTCACAATACTTTTGTGCGGGCATCACAGCATGAACGATGATCTCATTAGCCCCAGAGCGTATGTGTCTGCCCACTGTGGAGATATGTTTTGGTGAAAACAGTGTGTTTCCCTGTGCAGGGGGTGTCTTTACTTCTTAGCTTTGTACAGGAAACCACTGGGGGATGAAATTGATTCCCCCTTCCCCACTGTTTCAACTAGTATACACGCACATGCACACACCTGCCCCACCCCGTAAAAAGAAATGAGTGTTACATCTTAGAAGCAGGCAGAATATGTGGGTGTGTGTGTGTGTGTTTACCTGTTGTGCATTGTAACTGTAGCAGGGCCTGCAGTCACACCAATTTGACACCTCAGAGGGAGCGATGAGGAGGAGTCATTATTGATTGAGAAGGAGAGTCACACTGAGATGGTGGTACAGTTGGAAAAGAAGAAGGAGAGAAGAGCAGCGAAAGAGAGATTGTTTGCCACGAGAGGAATATAAAGCCTCTTTTGTAATATTTTCATGCCACAGATATCCTATTTCACATTTGATTTATTTTGTATGCAGCTCGGAAAGTTCCTTTGTAAACTTTAAATTGTTTTTTTCAGGTAGTTTTAAATCCCTTTCCACCCAAATCCAGTGTAGCACTGCAATTCAATCAAGTAAATAGACGGAGAATGAGAGGAGTGGAAAGCGGGTAAAATGAGTTAAAGGGCAATAGAAAGACCTGAAAGTGACAGTCAGAGCCTGGGAAGCAATAAATAGTGTGGAAATAGAGTAAGTGGGGTTGGCAGATATAAACGAGAGGAAGAAAAAGAGGCAGAGAGAAGAAAGATTGGCCTCATCTGTAGACTTTGAAAGGATTCTCATCTCCTCTCATCTATGTGGCCGTGCTGGGATACAGAGAGGCAGAGAGAGCCAGGGGCACCTGCAGTGGAGCATTAGCCAAAAGCTCCATTATCACTTCAAAGCTGGACTCTGCTGCAGGAGGCCTGCATGTGACACTGGGGCCCTATGGATGATGAAACACGGCTCAGAGATGGGAGGCGAAAGCCTCCTCCCTCTTTCAACTTTCCCCATCTTCCTTCTATCATCCCCCCCTGACTCTTTCACCGTACCTCACTTCCTCTCGGTCATTTACGTTGTCCTACCTTTCTTATCGCTTCCCTTTCCTCCCCCTTTTTTTTCACTTTCTTACTGCGTCTTATCTGTATCTTCAACACCTGGCTGCCTGGATGGCAAGCCCTATATGAGCTCTCTTTCTCTAGTCCTCTTCCCTCCTGACTGAATGTCTCCATCCTCTCTGGCCTATAAAGGGCCTGGGGACTGGAGGCCCCGGTGAGCCCCAGGCTGTGGTAATGAGCTTGCAGGCCCTTTCATGTAGAGATCAAGCCGATGGCTGGAGGGGGTGTTGTTGGTGCTGGTGTTAGTGGAGTGGATATTACCAGCAATGGATTGTGGCTTGTAGAATAGAAGAGTAATAGCCCAGCCCAGACCTGGAGATGCAGACAGTTCCCATGAAGTCAAGAGTGTCCCAGCCAGACACCGAGACACACAATACTGTCAAAGTACGGGGCAAATCATTATAGTCTGTGAAAGTTATGGCATTCCTCTGTCCAATACGTTATCCCAGAGACCTTTCCAGATATTTACAGGCCACAGAAGGTCAAATGAAATGCTTTCAGCAGGACAACGGCATAGGCCAGAAATCAAGACAGACACACACCCTATATTTCTATTACTCCTCTCTGCTTGCTCTTTGAGTGTGTCAACACTTTATAAAATTGCCATCTGAATAAGTCCAGAGACAGAGAAAGAGCATTAGAGAGATATTTGTACAAAGTCTGATACTCTTTCATTTGACTTTGCCTAGAGGAGCATCACCACTCCTTAAATCCTCTTTGTCTACCCCAGTTAAATCTTCCAAAACCAATCTTTGTGTGTGTGTGTCTGTGTGTGTGTGTGTGTGTAAGTATGTGTGTGTGTGTGTCTGTGTGTGTGTGTGTGTAAGTATGTGTGTGTGTGTGTGTGTGTCTTTTAATCCGTAACGCATAGCCACACACCATTATTGCTCCCTCCCCCTGACACCTTCATTAGGCCCACAGACGGGGATTACTTCTGACTTTATGGCTGCTATGTTCATGTGTGCCAAGCTTCTAACTAATATTCAATTTAGTTTTTAGTTAGTAACAGTGACAAATGTCCGTACACAATTTCACAAAGCCAAAGTTGACTTTCTCCAACCATATATATATATTATATTTCAATAATATAAAACAGTGTAACACGAGAAATGTTTGCTCTTTGTTAGTATAACAGAAACAAGTGTGTGTGTGTGTGTGTGTGTGTGTGTGTGTGTGTGTTCGCAGAGGGGATTGCCCAGGTTCCACTTCATAAAGCTGTTGTAAAAGAGAGAAGGCCATTCATGGCTAACAAAGAGTTTTCACATGAACAAGCTAACAGACTAGTGCTGGACAGCCCTCCACACTTCCTCAACACTCGTTTTACCCATTTTATTTCCTCCTCTCCCCCTGCTCAACTCTTTCTCGTGAGTTAATTGTTAAAACATCTTTGATTGTGGTTCATAGAGTGTGATGCTAGAAGAGCCCTCGAACAGGAGTCGCCTTTCCTGCCAGACACTTTGGCGTGAGGTACTGGGAGAATCTGATCAAAGATGGATATGTGATAAATAAATCAGTGAAATCATTACCAAGGGAGACATTTATTTGGAAAGGTTTGTCGTTCCACTCATTCATTCGTCTTTCTCTTTTTCAATAGTTTCTATGGAGACTGTATTGGCAGAGTGTTGTTGTGTTGCGTTTGGTCCCTCGGCAATCCCACCTTCATTCACCCTCCTACCTGTGTTTCTGGATAGAGACAGCTGACAGAGGGAGAAACATCTGTGTTAACACCCTCGTTCCTCCAAGGGCAGATAGATGGGGAACTGATAAAAGTGTCTTTCACTTTGTGAGTAAAGTCAAAGCTGCAGGATGTTGGTGTCAGCAATCAAATTCGTTACAACAATTCAGCTGATTAGGGGATGTGGAAGTTAGTGCTGTCAGTCCTGAGTCAGTCGGTGTGACCTAATAACAGATATTTAGTTTGACAGATGTCTCGTATTGTTTTAAATGTCTCTGCTTTTGCCTTGTTTGGCTTTACTCCCGGCCTCCCCTCGTACTTTGTGCAAATGTGACGAGGAAGTTGGGATACGTTTAAAAAAAAAAAGTAAATAGTGAGCTGATCTGAACAGAGTTAAACGGAGACGTGCAGCGGGGTTAGATCAGCACAGCCTTGTTTCCCAGGGAGGCACCCTCTTTGTGACATGGTTAAAGATGTGTCCTAACACCATTCCCATCACCCCTCGTTCTCTCCTCTCCCCACCTCGGCTACCATCCCTCCCTCCATCTCCAGAGAATAGCCTACCCTTTGCTCAAGCCATTCCGTCTCCTTGGAGCTCATTGTTCCGTGGTTGCTAGGCGATATCTGGGGCCTCATTTGGTCACCTTGGATACAGGGGGGAGCCTGAGTATTTGGTACGGGGTCAGGGCTGACAGAGGTGATGTGAAGGTGTGTGTGTGTGTGTGTGCGCGCGTGTGTGGGTGTGTGTGTGACTACGTCCCACATTGTTACCCATCGAAGTGTGTGTGACTGGTGTGTGTGTTTGGTTAAGGGTCAGGCGTGACAGCACTGGTACAATAGGATGGGGTGTGACCAACCCCTCCTTCACCATTTATTAGCCTATTCAGTCTCCCACTCCCCTGCTCCAAGCCAGGCTGGGCCAGGAGGCAGCCGGGCTGTCAGTCAACATGGAGGGGGAGGGGCAGAAAGGGGATCCCAGAAAACATAATTAATGAGTAACGCAAGAGCTGCCGTATCGCTCTAAAGAGGAAATTAAAGAAACAAGCAGCCACTGTAACAGCAATTACACAACACTGAATAGACCACTGACTTTGAGTTGTTAATGCTGTTTCATGCACCCACACCTGCTCTCTCTCTCTCTCTCTCTCTCACTCTCTCTCTCTCTCTCTCTCTCTCTCTCTCTCTCTCACACACACACACTAGTTCTTTCTTTCCGTTTATGTGTTTCTCTCATTCTGTAAAATACACACCAGGGGAGAAGCCTCTTTGTCAACCGCCTTTTTGAATTCCGATCCTCAATCGTCAAGCTGGTCGTGGCTGGCCGGCCTTGGAGAGCCCTGGAGTGGCTTTCAGAAACCTCAAGCGCACACACACACGCACACACAAACCCACACACACACACACACACACCTACACACACACACAAACCAGACACACTAAGAGCAGACACACACAGACACACGCGGACAGATACACACACCTACACACATAAACCGATACTATCGTTTCTAAAGCTGAAGCACTCATCAAAGCGGAGAGGAACAATTTTAGAAAATGAACTATTTTTCAAATGACACCCATTAGCCTCTATTCCTCTCTCTCCCTTCCTCTTTTTCCATCTCTCTCTACCTCCCTCTCATTGTGCTTCTACATTATAGTCTATATATCTTCCATGTGACTGCGTGATTAGCTGCAGAGGCCTGTTCTCTGATATCATTCGGGTCTGCCGTGCATCCCTGAGCGCAAAACCAGCAACGAGTGTCTTACCCTCAAATTAAGGTTCGTAAAGGATGACTCACTGTCAGTGTTATGTCTCTGTGAGTCATCAGTGATGGTTTCGTGCCCCTTATCCAACTTTAAATGCATGAGACACGTAAACTTTTCCTTTTCCTTCTGCCCCCCATCTGCCTGTCCTTATCTCTTCCTGCTTTTTTTTCGGACAATACAAGAAAATGTATCACAGCTTTCGGTTTGTTCTCGGCAAGAATGTTAGCAGCAACAAAGTGGCACCCTGAATGAATGTTGCAATGCGCTGCAGAAAGGGTCTGTGGTTGCTGTGTGGGAAAAAAAGGTATTCCCTCGAGAATCAGTTCCCCCCCCTGCAAGGTCTGCATGTGTGTGTTCCAAAACCAAGGGTTGAGCTACAATGTGCAAATTACCAGCTACATCTCTGCCTCGTGTTCTCAACAGTCATGATTCAGAAGGAATGTGTTGTCCTCACCTGAGCTGTAACTGAGAGCAGATACAGATGATCTAACAGGCCTGGCACTGCAGAGGGCATACGCCCCTGAGAGGCAGGGTGTGTCTGGCCTCTCAGGCTTCACCGCTCTGACAGAACCACAGTGGTAATGCAGCAGAAAATGACTCCAGACACTGGCACATAAAGTTGGAATCGGTGCTCCATCGAGAGAGTCCCGTTCTGCTTTTTCCAAACCTCACGAGGTTTCCTGGAAGAGTCATAAAGGAATCGTTGAGTGGAGAGGCAAAGAGATTGATATCCATTGAATTAATCAAAACAAGTTATTGAAAGTGGCCAATGCATTAATTTAGTGGCTCGGCTGAATTCAGCCATTGGGCTGCAATGATGTGGTGTTGACCCCGGACTGCAGCGTGCATTGCTGTCAGTGTAGCTTTGTTGGAGGAGCGGTAACCGTTCTTTGTACCCATGTTTGGGCCAGTAACCTTGCTTTGTGTTGCTGTGTGTATCAGGGTGTAGTGTGACTCCCCTTCTCCATAAATCACTGTCAGATTCCAACGGTGGAAAACAAAGTCTTTTCTGAAGCTTGGATAATGGGGTTCTTGGTGTGTGCGGTGTGTGTGTATGTGTGTGTGTGTGTGTGTGTGCCCGTCCGTACATGCATGTGTGTCAAGCCTGTAGCCCTTCATTTACCAATCAGCGCCAAACTGAGTTTATGAAAATTCATTGAGTGTGAGATGAGCTTCTTCAGATGAATATTGCACGAAACGCAGCATTGGGTGACAAAACACTCCATCGATTTCAAGGAAGGAACGAGGGGGGCGGGAAGAAAAGGGTGAGGGAATGAGGTTGATCGCTGGTGCGTGGTGGAATGAACTGCAGAATATATGTCACTGCTTGCGCGTGTGACTGTGTGTGCGTCTGTCCCACACAGGGGGCTGATAAATAAATGATGTTTGAAATGAGAGCAGCTCTCCGAAGACCATCTCAACTTCATGAGAAGTGCTTGTTTACAACTGCACACTCACAGACACACACACACACACACACACACACACACTCGCAAGCTGCATCGATAGGAGAGCTGCGGTTTAGACTGTTGCGCTCCCCTCCAGGAACACGTCTGTCCTGTGAGCCTCCAAGGGTGTGTTCCCTCTCCCAGGCCTTCATCACATTGCTCTCATTAGTTCGCAGGCCAAACACACATGGATGTAAACACCTACCTTGTGAGATAGGTTGGAGCGCGTTAGTGAGCTCAGCAGAGCAAACACGGCGATAAAGGCAGGATTTGGGCAAATTGTAATGGGAGGAAGCGGTGGGGCAGGGAGAGGATTTACCCCCGGCATCCCAGCAGGCCCGGGCACGACAGAAGCCCATGAGTTTGGGAACCAAACTCTGTGTGGCGCTGACTCCCGCTTCCTGTGTTTGCTCTGCGGGCTGTCCTAATATATCATTACTTCTCTCAGGAAACACAACCTTCTCCTCGGGCGGAGACGACTGCCTACCTTCCAGACAAAACCTGACCTCTCACGCTCTCCCTCCGGTAAACGAACCGATGCCATTCCAGGGGAGGGACAGAAAATGAGACGGTGCTGGCGGGGTGCTCATGAGAGAGAGAGAGAGGGTTTCATGGGAGTCAAGGAGTTGGCAGTTGTTTTCTTTTTTTTGTTTTGGGAAGATTTTCAAACTTCCCATTTCTAAGCAACTGAAGCAAAGGTCAGAAGGAAGGAAGGAAGGAAGGGAGAGAAAGAGAGAGACAGAGAGAGAGAGAGAGAGGGTTTATACAGCTTTGGAATGATGCAGTAGTTTTAATTACAGACGGAGGAGTAGTCTTTTTAAACATTTAGAGTACAGATGATCTCTCTGGCTTTGTGTCTTGTGTGCATCAGGCTTTGTGTTTGTTTGTGTGCACCAGGGTGTGTGTGTGTGTGTGTGTGTGTGTGTGTGCACTGCGCATATTTGAATGAGCATTGCTATGTGAGAACTTGCTTGTGTGTGCACACATTGTGTATATGAAGTCCTGTAAATGAGAGATTTCAGTGTGTGATTTTCATGCTTTTAAATCGGTTTCATTTATCCGTTGGTTGTGAGTTGAGAACATTCTTCAACTTTTTCGCGTCGAAAAAACACAAAATATGTTGAATATATTTTTGGAAATCTATCATCATGCAGGTAAAACAAGGCCGCCAAACACTCAGTTTGAGTCTTGTTTACATATCCCTCGAGACATATTCTTTCACCTAAATCATAACTTTTTTTAGACATTAGGTTATGCTCTTGTCAGGATGCTGGATGTTATAGAAAACTACTAAACTGCTGAACAAAGTGTTATTCGGCACCGAATGATGACGGGGTGACAAATAAAGAGTGGCCTGTGTGTTCCCTCTTAACAGCGTGACGCTTTCCTTCCAGACAGACTGCAATAGAGATTCTCGTTCAGCCCACATTGACTTAAAGTTCAGGCCATCAAAAAACAGGAAGAAGCAGTCAAAGTTGCCTCTGAATGGAAATGAGTGGTAAATAAAAGACGCGGGAGAGAGGGGTACAAGTCTAGAAGTGGTTTAAAGGTGCCAAGTGCTGGATCTTGACAATGTGAGTCACGTTGTGAGAGATGAGCCTGAACCGCTCTCATGGTTTTACTCTCCGGTCGGCTGCATCTGTCTGACTGACATTGGGGTGCAAAAGGATAGAAGGGTCATAATCTCCTAATCATTAAACAGAGAACTCCAGGATGTAAAGAGATGTGACTGCTGCCTGAGCACTAAGCTGGAGGAAGTGAGGATGCCAGAGTTAAGTGGAGCAATATCCTCCTTGTATGTGTGAAGGGGCTACTCTTGTTAAATGGGTGCCATCACGAGCAAACAGTCTCTCCGTCTCTGGTTGTTTGTTCAGGGTGATACCAAACCCAGTCCAGACTCAGACCCAGAATGGTAACTAGGCTGTAATTTTGAGGCAACGTTCTGCAGGCTCACATTGATCTGTCATTGACAAAGTTAATGAGCGTGGACATGAGGCACGGAGTCTCTCCACAAAGACATCAAAGAGCCGCTGCCATGACCGGCCCGCTGTGAGACCGGCCTTCAGGCTGACACCCAGGCTGCCACAACCCCCTGACTCCCCAGGAGGGGAGGGGAGAGGAGGGGATGGAGATGGAGGGGGGTCTTGGCATCAAGTGTAAGGAGTGTATATGTCTTCATCCTTTTCTCCCGGTTTCTCTCTCTCACACACATCTCTGGTGCATGTCAGGGATTTGTTTGTGGTTCTTAGCAGAGTTAAAGTAGCTGCAACGTTTGAGCAGCAAACCAGATTATTTAACTCGATACTCTGCCTCCGCTCACCACCTGCTGCTTGGGAACCTGCTGGCAACACACACACACACACACACACACAAGCACACACACACATGCACACACGGAAGTCTTGCTACTAGGTAACCCGTTGGCTCTCTGCCTTTTCATTCCTCTCTGTCAACAGCAAATAAGGGGAAAAAGCTAAATCCAAGAGCAAATATTAGCCAGACAAAGGCATTCCAGACGGGGTTGTCACTCTCACTCACTCATCCTTGAAGTCCCATCCTCCTCCAGCCCTACAGCTCTTGGGAAATAAGGCATTTTCTTACGATTGATTGCTCATATTGAGGCACCTTCTCTTCACCCCCACGGCCCATGTCCTCTCAGCTTTTTAGTAGTCCTCCTCCTGTCCGTCGTCTTCCTCCCTCCCCTGCCCTTTGAGGTTCAGATGTCATCCTCATCCTCGTCAGAGGAGTCTAATGGATCGGTCACGCTCGGGGCCCTCCTATCCTGATTCACAGGGTTGGGGTGAAAGGTCGTGACTAGGGTGAGATAGGAACCTTGGAGATAGGACATCCGCTGGCTGTTCCCGGCCGCGTGTTTGTCTGTAGTTCAGTGTGTGTGTATTATTTTCTCAGTAAAGGCCTTCTCTTCACTTGTGTGCTGAATAGAGGGGCATGAGGGTGGGATATGCACAGAGCAGTAAAATACACCAAGAGAAAATAAATATTAAAGGTCAACAACAGGATGTAGCATTGTCAGGTAAGCATACAAACCTGTACTTACACAGACACGCACACACACACACGCACAAACATATGCACGCACACACACACACACACACATACAAACACACACACTCTCTTACACTCACTCTCCGTGTCTGGCATATCCATCATAGCCTCTCGGGGCCTCCTGTTCTTTCTGGAGGTCAGAGTTGAAAATGGTAGAGAGGATGCTACATAGACCGACAGGGTAGAGAGAGAGAGAGAGAGAGAGCGTGTGTGTGTGTGTATGTGTGTGTGTGTGTGTGTGTGATAACTGCAGAGCCTCAGTATTGGTTAGGTCTAGACCAGTGGGGTGATGTATTGCCATCTCATGAAATACAAACCAAATGTATGTCTGGCAACACGGCCAGTCAATCCATATGATGATATATGACTTAAAGTTCTGAGGGTCAGCAGCACTTTTTCTCTGAACAGTTAATAGTCTTTCTTGTGGTTTTTCTTTGGATAGTTGCATGATTCTTCTTTTTTCAGATCCCTTTTTTCCCCCTCAAGTCAGAAATGATATGGAAGAATCTCGACAGGCATCATTAATGCAAAGCACATTTCCACTCTGCCGTATAGATTTCTTTTGTTCCCTTTTTGACTTTGGTGATTTTACAGCGCCAGACTATTATGTCCTGTCCACCCCTGCATCTTTATTATCCTTTGTTTCTCCTCCACCTCCCTTCTCTCCTCCGCCTCCTCCCCCCCCCCCCTCCGACTCGTCCTCTCCCTTTTTTCCTGGGTGGTGAGTTTTAATTTCATGCCCCCTGCTCTGGCAGTTGGTCCTCGAGTCAGTGCCAGGCTGGCTTTGTGAAGCACAGCGTCCTCAGGGGCTACCAGTCCTCCCTCACACACACACACACACACACACACACACACACACACACACACACACACACACACACACACACACACACACACACACACCAACACAAATATGCATGCTTTCAGCCCTGGGCAATGCCTTGTCATCCATGCAGAACTTATGACAATAAAGTGATCCAGAAGTTGCTCTCAAGAACACACAAAGACGCATGCTGTCGGAGACGTGATTACACAAGCAAGCGCGGTGGCATGTTAGTTCAGCTCCAACGAATGGACTTGGTTCGGTGTTTAGACACATGGAACAAAAAGCCATGTATTCCCTCTTATCCATCATAGCTGTCATTGTTTCAGTATATGATCTAAAGGTATTGGCCTCATCTGGCTTGCGACAGTATGCTAACTGTACTGGCATGCATTCATTACTCCACACAGGCGACTCGCAGCCCTGGGGAGTAATCAGTCGTTATGCTAATGCTTGATGATGAAGATGGATGGGCGTCAGCCTCCATTGTGTAAAAAGCTGTTTGTTTGGAAAAGGAAATAGTGTTTTCTTCATTCAGTGATATATTTATCTTTGGAAGCATTTGCAAAAATGGCTTGTAATGTGTGTGTTGAAATCCACCCTTTAAAGCGCTGAAGATATTTTATTTATTCAAATTGGATTACGGTTATATGGACAAAGAGATGCTTTAGCACAGGTCTGTGTGTGTGTGTGTGTGTGTGTGTGTATGTATGTATGTGTGTTTTTGTGTGTGCTTAGCCCTTGTGGTAATAATCCATGCCTAAGGCTGTACCTCTGCAAGGGTTCATTAACCCTGAAAGTCAGTCTTCTCAAGCCTCATCTTTATCTCCTGATCATTGCAGATCACATCTGCTACTCCAGGCTGGTTACTCGTTAATGAAAGCACCCCAGGGCCACATGTGACGCTTCTAAAATATTTTACGGAATGCAAGAGGGTAATATCCCATGCCAAATTAATTAAAGAGACGTGCAGAAGTTTCTGTCTTAAAGGGACAGTTGAATCAAATCACACACACATATTTTCACACTTATGGCATCAAACCATGTATGTAGTTTTTGTTTAATTTGATGCGGTTTTGAGATATCTGCTCATATATTGGGCTGTAAAGCTAATTGAAAGAAGGTGAATGGATTTGCAATGTGTCTTTCCAGAAACATTGCCGAGATAATGTTGAATAATCCTAAAACTTTTCTGCGAACAATGTCATTTAAAAATAAACCAAAGAAACATTGAAAACTGTTTGCTTTTCTGCCATAATTACATTACATTACATGTCATTTAGCAGACGCTTTTATCCAAAGCGACTTACAATAAGTGCATTTCAACCTAGAGTACAAACTAAGAACAACAAGAATACAGGAAGTAACATTTCCTCAACATAGTCGAACTACAAAAGTACCATAAGTAAGTGCTATCTAAGTGCCACTGAAGTGCTAATCTGTGTTTTAATCCAGATATAGTCGGAAAAGGTGTGTTTTCAGTCTCCGACGGAAGATGTAGAGACTTTCTGCTGTCCTGATGTCAGTGGGGAGCTCGTTCCACCACTGAGGAGCCAGGACAGCAAACAGTCTGGATTTCGAGTGATTAGCTCGAGGTGCAGTAGTCACAAGTCGATTGGCTAATACTGTGAGGAATAATTGTAAATGTCTTAACAGTCATAGAAGCAGATAATATATATTCACAAACTGAAATTGTCTTTGTTCGTCATTATGTGGTGGTTGTCAGGTTTCCTTCACCCACTCCTCTGCCTACATAGTGTGTCGGCTGTCAGTGTGGGAGGATGAGGGTATTCCAGAGCAGTGTGGAGCACAGAATAAACACCCAGAGCAGTCACTGATGTCCATTGTTAAGCGCTTTTTCTCAGGACGACTCCCACCCACTGCAGCACAGCTGGGACCAACTCCATTGTCCTCTCCTCCCTCTGCCAGCCTCAGTCTTGCTCTCACGAACAGAACACACACATACAAATGTGCATGTTTGCACACACACACACACACACACACACACACTGCCCTCAAGGCTTAGTCACAATTCCAGCTGAGTACCTTTTGTCTCCTAGCAACCAGCACCTCTGCAATTTCAGGCCTTGCACCTTTGGACCCATCCCGACATTAGGATTTACAAACACACACACACACACACTGCCCGAGTGAAATTGAATCTGAAAAGGATTGGGCCGTTAGCTCTGGTGGAATTACTTTCTTTATGCTGTGAAGTTAATTAAGAGCACCGATGGAAGGAGGAAGAGGACCAGAGAACGAAAGCCTCGAGGCTTTGAATCAATTTCATTGCTTTTCTTTACTTGAAGTCCCATTTATTTCTCTGACAGTTCTAGTTACAATATCACACAAAAAAGTCTGCATCAGTTCAAATGGACATCAAAACAAATACTTCTATTAACTCTGAGAAAACAGCACCGTTATGTAACTGTTTTCAGACAAGATGTCTGAGAAGTTGAAAAAATAATTGTGAAGCGCAGAGATCAACTGAAATAGACATTTAAAAAAAAGATGAGCATGGCCATGAGCTCATTATTTAGAAAACAAGTAACATAAAAGAATCCAAAAACATAGTTTAAAAGTGTGTGTGTGTGTGTGTGTGTGAGGTTTGTTAGTACTGACGCTAGAGCGAGTATAGCCTTCCTGACAGCCTCATGTAATATTCATGAGAACATTTCCATAGTCCTGCATTTATTTATTCATCGCTTTATGAATGCCTTTACTGACCCCTGACATGCACGAACACACCTGTCACAGGAAGGAGACGCCGCCGCCTCCTCGAACCTGTTCACACACACAAACACAATCACACTGTGCTGACCAGTGGTTAACCTCTCCCTCTTGACTTATATAAGAGTGTGTTTGCAGCCAGTGGATCCACTGTACCTTCAAAGTGGTGGGCATCAGTGGTCCCTCACACTGGAGCCTGTAGGTACACTGCAGGCTGTGCCATAGCTGTTGTTCAACTGCGAGAAAACTAACTGCACAAATTGTTTGATCTTGTAGTTTCTGACGTTGCTTGAGATTAATAGTGCGGAGGCATTTAGTTTTTCCAGTAAAACACATCCAGTTCCACGGCCAAACTTCACTTTGTTGGCCTCATTTGCTCCTCTGCTGCTCTTCTGAAGGTTTCTTCCCTTTTTTCCCTGTGAAAGTTTTTTTTCTATTTTTTGGGAGTTTTTCCTGATCCGATGAGAGGTCCTGGGACAGGGATGTAAAGCCCTCTGAGGCAAATTTGTAATTTGTGATATTGGACTATAAAAAATAAACTAAATTGAATTAAATTTATTATCACAAAATGGATTAGAGCAGAAATGATAAGTCAATAGACAAATGACTACATGTTAGAATATTTGATGATTTCATTGTCTTCCATGAAAGTGAACTGAATATATTTGAGTTTTGGACTATTGCTCAAACCAAACAAGCAGTTTGAAAATGTCAACTCCAACTCTAAAAAATCTACTTTAATGGCATTTTTGTAACCAGTTAATTTCTTAATAATATTCAGGACATTCATCTGTAATAGATAGATAGATAGATATATACTTTATTAATCCCCAAGGGGAAATTAATGAAAAGAGTTATTGGTCATTATTGCTAGGCATTATTCTCACTGCAAACTTTCCTATCATTCTTTGTTTTTTTCATGACAAAGGTTACTTTGGGTGTTCTTATTAAAGCACGATATAGCCTGATGTTGTATATAAACAGTGTTGCGCTAGTCATCAACAGGTGAAATATGACGCTTGGCTATGAATAATTTCCTACATTGGAGGAATATACGGGAAGACTGCTGAATTCTGTGACACACAAGTCTAATTCCAACCTCTGTTTGTCTGTTTGTGCGCAGCAGCTGCTCTCGTCTCCAGCTAACCACTCCTCACCTATATTGTGTACTTTTAGTGCAGAGATATGGGGATGAGAGGCCTGACTCACTGCTGATTACATTGCTGTCTTGCTGCATGAAGATAACGTGTGTGTGTGTGAGTGAAAGCTCTATTTGTATGTGAGCGCATGCCTAGGAGGGGGCGTTTGTGTGCCTGTGAGTGTGTCCTGTTAAAGATAGATGATACATGCCCAGGGTGTTGTTGACTTGACATGAGCTACAATGCACCTGTCTCATACATCATGGTGAGCAAGAGGCAGTATGGGTAACAGAGGGAAGTGCCTGCAGCCTTTATTATTCCTTCACTTCACCTCTCTCTTCTGTTCTATGGAATGGCTTCATCTACAATGTGGTCTTGTTACTACCCTCACAGCTACATTATGCATATATTTATGTCAATGTATAATCATAACCAAAATATGTAATGGCGAAACAAAAGAGAAAGGTTTACAGAAATAATTGTCGTGAGTTGGTGGGAAAATCTTCTTTTTTTTCACCGTTTTTTAATGAGATCCTCTATTTAGACTCGGTGTCCTTGACTGTGTACAACTTGGCAGATACCTTTGGGCTGTGTTTGAGTTTATCTTGCAGTGGGATTTGGAAAGAGCCGGTACCATATATAGGTAGCTGCTCTGCTCACCTTCCCTCTGGCCTAGTCCTCTCCTCTCCTCTAGTCTGATACTTCCCATCTGTGAGACTCGAAAGTAACGATGGGAGGTTTCACTCTCGATTACAACGGATTTCAAGAGAATAGAACAGGCGATGTGCAAGTTCCTCAGAGAGAGGAAGGCCGAGGACACGAGAAGATGATCTATGCAGGGGCTCATTTTGGTCAGCAGTCATCAAATCGTTTACTCCCTTTCTTTCATGTTTTGTTTTCTTCTACTCTCTTTCTCCTCGGGGCTTTTTTCTCCCTCTCGTCTTGATCCAACTCTGCACCTCTACGAAGTGCATGGATTCGATTAAGTGTCTCGAAGTGTGTTCAGTCTGCGTGTTGATTGAAATAGCTCCTGACTGTGTATCTTAGTGACAGTCCTGTGATCTTGTATCAGCTGCCTGTGGTTAGGTGTGGTGGATCTGTCATCCCAGCAGTTCAATAACACTGACCTCAGACCAGCTCTTCCAGGAAAAGCTGTCATTCGATCTTCGGGATCAGTTTTCCACTTTCTAGATAGCCAGCCGTTCACAAAGAGGCATCTTTAACTACTTTAGTAAGACCACACAGTGTGTACGTGTGTGTGAGAGTGTGAGCAGCCACCCAGATTGGCTTTGTTGTCTGTCTAAATAGCTGTCTCCTTCCCTTTACTCCCGTCCCGACTCAGTGTAAAACATGAGTTCAATCAAGCGAAATGATTTCCAGGCTATTCTCACAGATGGAGATAATTATTTCTGGCTTGGTGTGATATAGGGATAGGTAATGACAGTGATAATGGAGCTGTTGAGGGGTATGTTTTACACCCTCCCTCCTTTCCTATCGCCTTCCTTCTCACACTTTTCTTCTATTGTCCAGCAGGTAGACAGCATGATTGATGGACAGGGTTTGTGTCCCTGTGCAAAGCGGCGCTATCGTACACCCCGCAGTCAGTTGATAGTGCCGGTAAGCGTTTGTCATGATCGATGCCGCTCAGCCCTGCTCCATCACTCAGCGTGACTGCCAATGAAAGGCTTGGACACACTCAGGAACACGAGGAGACATAATGGGAGGTGGAAATTAGGGGAAATCGAGAGCTGGGAGAAAGGATAGATTTTCTCCTTTCTTTCTTTGACCTGTTAACTCTATCATTTGCTTCACGGGTGGCAGCAAAGCACCCAGCCACATGTACATATGTGCTCATGTGGGATGTTTAAGTCTCCAAACACACATAGACATCAGGATTCACTTACTTTGAAAGAAGAGATGTGGGCAACAGTTAAACTAGCTCTGTCTTGATTCTCTGTGTGTGTGTGTGTGTGTGTGTGTGTGTGTCTGTCATCCCTCATGTGGGCTTGATAAGTTCCACTGACATTGT
This sequence comes from Pseudoliparis swirei, assembly GCF_029220125.1. Taxonomy (NCBI): domain Eukaryota; kingdom Metazoa; phylum Chordata; class Actinopteri; order Perciformes; family Liparidae; genus Pseudoliparis; species Pseudoliparis swirei. The sequence continues at coordinate 12,975,214 of NC_079404.1, forward strand.
GTTTTCTCTTGGTGGTTGTTGAGTGTTCCAGTCTGGGAGTGCTGTATGTTTCTCATTGGTTGGTGAGCTGTAGATGATTAGAGTGAAGTCCATCCATGAAATCCCATTTAGGTCCCATCGAGAAAGTGTGTGTAGGTGTGTGTGTGTGTGCGTGTGTGTGTTGTGGGAATAAGAGAGACAGAGGGTGTTATGCTAGCTGTATTTTTCAACATCGGAATAAATCTCAAACTCTCTCCAGATGTGTCCGCACAGCCTCCTTCTTCCTCTTTCAGCACATATATAAGTGAGGACGGTTAAATATATATATATATATATATATATATATATATGAGGGCTCTGCTCTGACTGTCCGTGGGGTCTGTTGGAAATAAGATAATTCTGCTTGATTACTTATTTCCTCAAGTCCATCAGAATAATAGAGAACACGACAGAGAAAAGAGAGACTATAATGTGGAGAAATGCAGCTTTACTTCGTCCTTTCCCCCGGCTCTTTGTTGCCTATTAGCTCTTGTGGACTGGTGTTGACATTCACTTTCTAAAGAAAAGAAAATCCACGAAGAGAAAGATGCTATTAAATCATGCACAATCTGGTTAAAATACAGTTTGTTTTTAGGATGTTTTGTAGACCCTATATTTAGGTCAAGAAGGGAGACGGAGAGCCTTATTTCTCTAATGAGGTTTTGTGTGAGAGTATTCCTAAAGTAGCCTATTTATTTATCTATTTATAAAAGCAGCAGTTTCTCCTTCCCCGCTTAACAAGTCCTCCTCCCACTGCTCATCTCTGCCACAAAGGGACGCGAAAAACACCTTACACACTCTGCGCCTGTGCATGGTAATGTGTGGAACATGGAGAAAGGGTTTTATAACTTTTATTTTTAAGACTGTGTTTTGACCTCCAGATGATAATGGTCATCGTGATGATGCCAGTGCCGGTGTCTGGCTCCCTTGTCCAGATTCCTGTTTGGAGGTACACATCGTTGAGGGAAGAGAGGATAGATGGAAAGTGAAGGGAGACACAGCTAGGAGGCATGTTTATCATTTATTTTAGAGAGAAAGAAAGCATAAAGTGAAGGTGTGGAGAGAGAAGGATGGCGGAGGGGGGGAGAAACACTCAGTCACTCTCTCCGGGCCACACACATACACACACATACACGCCTGGGTATTGGCAGACACCCAAAGGCCCTGCAGCCGCAAATCCATACTCCTTCTCACCTCATTCTCTTTATGTTATCCCCCACTTTTAACACCTTCCCTCTTTTTTCATCTGCCTGACACTGCTGGTTTGTTGTCTTCTCCCGTTATCTGCACCTCAACACAAAATATGTGGATACATAAATGCAGCATGTTAACATAGACAGTTTTTTACTGCTTTTTGAGTGGTCCTTTATGCGTTCAAGACCTTTTTTAAATGGCCTTATTCAAGGGACATGATTGAAACCTGTACCTATGCTTTCTCGTGGTTTGTTGCAGCCTCCCTTGGGTTGGCTGCATAAGCTGTATCTTGACCAGGGGAAAGGGCTAATGGCTCCATTTCTACACCAGGCTGTGTCATTAACTCCACTCTGCCTATCACTGTAGCGGGAGTCAACGGAGATTAGTCCAAGTCAAGTGTCTTTTAGTCCAGTCATGTGCTCATAGAAACATTCTAAGAGCAATTGTTTTTCAGGTTTCTGACTAATGAAAATTGAAATGACATTTTCATTCAACTGTGGATTACAGTTATTTGCTTGTTAGGTTTTTTAACGTAAATGTAGACAAGTCTGACTCGACTCCTCGAAGTCTCAAGTCTAAACTATAAAGCTTCGCTTGTATTTTCTCAGCACATTTTGATTTCAAGCGAGCTGATGCAACTTTACCATAAATCAGTACTCATATGAACCGTTTATGAATCATTGCTTACACACAATCAAGACAAGATGTGGACGCACACAAACTGTGTGCATGTTTGGTTTATTTATTTGAATATATTCCTTCTTTATTTTGCACTGTATTGTATTATTTGTTTATTTCCGGTTTCAGGAATTTCCTCTGAAAGCCCACAGTTTATTTGTGTTGTTGTTTATGTGTGTGACTACTTGTGGGTTTTTACCGTGCAGGGAGGAAGAAAGTAGTAGCAGTTAGCGGCAGCTCCCTGACATTCTTTTAACAACCCTCGCACACCTCATTAACTCTCTTAATGACTAAGTAATCAGACACATACCCCTATGTCTTGTTCTCCCTCTCTTAATGGAAGAATGACATTAAGAGCATTTGGCAAAATAAACATTTTCTTATCATGCAATTCTGTCAAAAAAAGCAAGAAAACAAATACTCTTTTTTTAGTAAGCTACACATGAAAAGAAATGCACTTATGCTGGCACAGATACAAGCACCATACAGGAACCTTGTTTCAGGATCAGCAATTATTTATCAGTATGAAATCTAATCAGCCACAAATGAAAAGCATTTAAAACAACATTTTCAACAGGGATTCAATGTGTTCTGAGCATGATTGAATAACGATCTCTAATGTGTAATCTGTAACAGGAAAACTCGGACCATGTCCACATTACAATAGTGTCATTTACTTGTTGTCAGATCCTATTCAGCACTTTCAGATTATTTCTTTTTCTTTAGAAATGCAAAAATGCGAAAAACCAAAAAGTCTCCTCTCTTGAGCACCACTGTGCCCCTTTTATCAGCAGTTTATAGATCATATAATACTGGTATTTTGCAACCCATACAGCAGTGTACAACTTTTAAAATGTATTCACTTGAGTGAGTTAAAAAAAATTGTTATTGAAAAAGATGAGCCTTGGTTTACCTTAGAAACAACAAGAAAACAAGCCTCTAAACCTACTGTTAGTTTTCCAGAAAAATACAAACAAAGACAGAGAAAATAGAAAGACAGCGTTAATAGAGAATAGCATTCAGGTCAATGAAGGAGATACTTCCTTAAATAGCAGTGTGTCTTTCCCCTGAGTGAAACCTCTAAAACCAAGACATCAGATCATCTTGTTTGATTCATGATACACCAGGTCAACCAACTATGGAGGCAGAGGTTATGAAATCTTTAAGGCATTGGAGAGGCAATTGTTTGTGTGTGACTGTGCATGTTGTTCTTTATTCATTAGAAGTTGTATATTACTTACCCACAGATTACCACACTGTGGAACCTGAAGCCCTGGGGGCTTCAACCAGAAAAGGCTTTCTGTTCTCCAGGTGGCTGCTTTTGCTTTTAGAAGTCCACAGTTTGATTATTATGCACTGCTTTTTCTTTTGGTGGGATTAGCATCTTCTCCATTACAGTGGGTATTTGTGTAATGCGCACAGAGAGTTGTAGTTGTGTACAGTATTAATTCAGTGTACTGAGATAGAGATCTGAGGTTAATCGTGTGAAGCAGACAGGAACTCGACATTACCTTCAATGTGCGGCTTATCTCCAGACCAGGCGCCTTGAGCTATGTCTGATAACATTGATATTTATTCCAGATATAGACTATGCAGGGATTCTTGTAAATAGGCATATCAGTAGCTGAGTTTATTGTCAGAGCACTTTACACTGATTAAACGATACCATTGTTTGCAGAAGGGAAAACTTAAAAATCCTGACTGCAGCATGTCAGGGGCCGTAGTTCATTCAGTGAGGAACACACCTGAAAACATGTGTTACCTCATCATTAGGGCTACAATGGGAATGAACTGTGAGCAACGTCACCTAAAGAGAGCCAGGCTATATGAATGAACTAACTGCCCACTTCGAAGTATGTAGTGCATTAAGCTAAATCTTTCCCAGGTCTAGGCCGTTTGAACACCAACTTAGCCACACTCCGCTCACTCAGGCAGCGGTTCACACACCTGTGATGAAAAAGGACTGGTGGACATGATGTGTGCAGGAAACAAGGAAACAGAAACGTTGCAGGTCTGACATCATAACAGCCCTCGTTGAGAGGTGTGGGTGCTTGGACTGGGGCTGGATGCCACAGCCATGCCTCGGGGTAGTCTTCATAGCATTGTAGTGCATGGAGTCTGGGCAGTAGAGTGCGGCACGGCTCTGAGGGGTTCCATGAGTCCTTTCAGCCAGAACGGAGCCGTGCTAGTGGAGTTAACCCTGGAGGTTTGGTCCCGTGGCCCTGCTGATACTTAACTCTGTCTGCCCTCTGATCCTGCTAGATCTAATGAACTTGAGGTTAGTTAAGCCTGGTGTCACACTCAGACGCACAATTTAGAACGTGTGTATTGGCCAGACACTCAAATGCAGAATAATTTGATAGAAACAAAAGACAAACTGTCATTTCCTGCCTTGCCAGTTTGATTGTGTGGGCTTCTTCTCAAGTGATGCACTGTGGTGGCATTTGCAGAAGAGCTGTAACATTCGATTTAGTGATAGAGATCATGGTGGCCAATATCCCTCTTTGCGGTGACTGTTCTCACGTAATCATGTCTGTTTTTGAGGCTTCCCTGGAAATCTGTATCAAAACTAATCGGAAATGTCAATTATCTCAGAGCCAACACAGTCAAGGCTGAGCTTAGAAAACACCAATAAAGGGCAACCACAGACTATTTAAAATACAGCATGGTCTCCCGCAGAAATGTCCTGTTTTGCCGTTTTAAGAATGTGTAATGTAGAACTGTAGCATTGCTGAATTTAATATTGCTCTTGATCCCTTTGGAGTTGAACGCATAAATCCTTAAAGGACCATGACCACTGTGATTATTGTGTTATATGTTTCAGAGGAGAGAAAGAACCAGGCAGAGGGAAAAAGGCAATAAGTACATGAGAGAAAGGCAGACTTTCTGGCACGATGGATAGCATCATTTAAGGTTGTCATGGCGTTTTTTTGGGGGGGACACATTGTCCCAGGATGAGACATACAGTTATAAAGCGACCTCCTGCGACCTCAGCATCTAATCCAATCCAACAGCACCATAAGTGGGAGCAATATAAATCACTCCAGCCAATCGTGTTATAGCGAGCTAATAGGATTATGGGGGTTTTAGTGTGGGGATTCCATCCTTGAGCTTTCATTTGACTCCTCACACACGTAGCATTGTATTCATATTGTCAAAGCCGCCCCGCATCGTCTTTTTCTTCCAGCTTCTCATGCCTGTCGCCATCTTTCTGTTTCTTCCTCTCCTGACAGCCACTGTAGCCTCTGGCGCTCCAACATTGCTGTCCTAGCAGAGCATTCGGTTTTAATTTGTATTTTGAACCCGGGAGAGAACACACACAGTCAGACACGCACAGAAAAGACATACGGAGAAGTCTCTAACTGTGTGTCTTCAGCACGGCACCGACGCATCTCTGTGTGGCAGACTGATAGAATAAATAGATAATTGTTGAGTAATTGCCTAAATTGCTTTGTGACTGTGTTGCCGGAATACATCTGTGACAGCAGATGTTATGCAGATCTGCAAAAGAAATAACACTGAACCTCAGATGATAAAATTAGAATGTGCCATGAGACGGAATATTTATGTTCTCTTTGATAACAGGCCGGCGTCGTGTGTGTTTCATCTGCACATCCGTACATGGACGTCGCATTTTTGTGAGATGAGAATATCAGCCAGATAAAGCTGTTGTCTTTACTATAAATGTAATGCAGTTAAGTTAATTGGACATATTATTTGTTATTTTATCCAAAGTATAAAGGTACATATTTAATGGCCATTCCCACAGGGTATGCCTTCTCCTGATGGGGTGAGGCTCTGGAGATGGCGCAATCCCCAACACGTTTCATCAGTCAACCTCCAATTTACAGCTTGATCTCTATCATACTTTCACTGTGGAAATGCATTCATGCTCCATGACATACTGAACTGTGCATGTTCAAGCAAAATGTCTCATCTTGATTTGGTCAAAAGTTTACCAGTTGCCTTGAATTTTATTTATTCAAACAACCAAAAAGCAAACAAACAAATTCCATTTCTGATTATGGTGTATTTGGCCTGCGGAGGGCTGTTTTAATTTCTGCTGCACTGTAAAAGGCAAACTGCCCATTCCTTGGATAGATTGCACAACACAATGCCTGTGGTGTGTTTTGGTCCCCTCGTTTGTATTCTGTTTAAATAACGTATATACAATATTCATTCTGAGAAAGGTTCTGGGAACGATGACCCGGTGGGGACATTGTGTGAGAACGATGTGTCGCGGAAGTCTTGGCAACGCATTTTAACATTACCCCATGGGGTTTTATTAAGTGTGGATACTTGTTGTGTGCGTCATGGGAATGTCTAATGTGGTGTGCATTATCATTTAATAAGGAGAAGTCATCAATCCCATGCAGAACAGTCGTGTTTTATAGATTGTGGTCTTGTGCTTCAGCCTTTCTATGGCCAACCATAAGTACTCTGTTTACGTCTATCTGAGCTGTGGGAGCCCTCGCTCTCTGTGTCTGTGTGTGTGAGGGGGGGTTGGGGGGGGGGCGTGTGTGTGTGTGTAGCCCTTCTGAATGAGGTTAGCTCACTATTTAAACGTCAGACAAAAGAATCTGCTAATTAAAACTATGGCTACTTGTGTTTCACTCACTCTCTTCCCCCCCCTTTACTCCTTGACCCTCCCCTTTCTCACTCTTTTACTTTCCACACAAATGCACTTTTTATATGTCTAATTTATATCCACCGCTAAGCACCGGTCACACAAACAGACTAATAGTAAAAGATAACGTTCTTTGTGCCACATCATCCTAATGAGTCCGCCCAACAGCATCAGCGAGGACCCCTCATTGGTTTCTGCATCGCTGTAATGCAGGCAGCGAGTTGGGCATCTCACTCCAGAGCACGGTCAAGGCACAGAGAGCCCAATATGCCATGAAAGAACACTGAATAATACTGCAACTATAAATTACGAGTATAGCGCTCCATGCATGACCACATAAGGTGTGTTGGCACACATTGGAAATAAAATAAAAATGTTGCTCTCTGTTTTACACGAATTAGTTTGGTAAAAGAGGGACTGACACTAAAGAGTGTGCTTTAACCCTTGTGTTGCCTTAGGGTCATTTTGACCCGAATCAATATTACACCCTCCCCCTGCCTTTGGGTCATTTTGACCCGATTCAATGTTTCACCCTCCTGTTACCTTTATATTTACTAACATATTTTACCCTTTGGGTTCAATTTGACGCCAGCAATTAAAACCTCCAGAAAATTATTAGAATTAATATTGTTTTCCAAGTTTAAGTGTGAGGTACTTTATGTTTGTTTGTTGACTACCGAAAGAACACCGACATTAAACATTGAATGGGGTCAAATTAATCCTAAGGCGGGGGGAGGGTGTAATATTGATTTGGGTCAAAATGACCCTAAGGCAACACAAGGGTTAAACACTGAGAGTCAAACATTTACAGAAGAATTTGTGCAGATAATCCTACCAAAAAAGGATAGTATTCCTGTTTTTTGAAGACCATACAAAAATAAATAACTAAGCCATCGTCAAGTGTATGTTATGTGGAACTAACGGCAACTTACTGTCTCTGCAGAGATCTGAGCGAGAACTTCATCCAGTCCATTCCCAGAAAAGCCTTCAGAGGAGCTACGGACATCAAAAACCTGTGAGTATTTCCCTGAAACTAATGGTTATGTTCATTATTGATAGATTATTTGTTTATAGAAAAAAATATATATATTTGGCTAAGTTAACGGTAATGTGTTATCTGCAAATTGGTGTATGTGTAGGTGTGTGTGTATTTGTGTGTGTGTGTGTGTGAATACTCAGTGGATTGACTAACCACCTCACCACACACACACACACACACACACACACACACACACACACACACACACACACACACACACACACACACACACACACACACACACACACACACACACACACACACACACACACACACACACACAAGCAGCTCCCCAAAGATGGCTTCTAGCAGCAGTGATTTACATCTTCACCAGATGACATGCACATTGAAACACGGACACACAGCTTTATGAGGCGTATCGATGCAGATAATCATTGAAGTTTCCCTTCTCTTCTCGGGGGTTACATAAGCTGAGGTGACTAAACCAGTATCGATTTAGCGTAGCGCATCAATGTACTACTTACTGTATCATCACAACTAGCCCACAGGGGGACAGTACTATTGTGTATGCGTAATGAAACAACGCCTCTCTCTCTCCTGTGTGCTCTGCAGTCAGCTGGATAAAAACCACATCAGCTGCATCGAGGATGGATCCTTCAGAGCTCTGAGAGGCTTGGAAGTGCTGTAAGTATCTGACGTGATGCCATTCATCCAGCCTCACCTTGAATCATTCCATTAAAGCACTAAGTTAAATGAACATTGTTTTCCCCTGCTGATTATCATAACTAATATATACACATGGCACAGACCTTTAATTAGTAGGGCCTTAGTTATTATGCCAAAATACTCCCATTGGGCCTTGTGAGGGGGCCTGCATCATGGAGACCAAGCTCCATTAACTCATTGTTCCACTCAGTTGACAGCAGCGTTCCCCTCCATCACATTAACACCCCCTCCCTACCCCCAACCCACTCCTCCACCTCCATCTACACCCTATCCAGCCCTGGGCGGGCCATCTGACAAGGGAGTTCCAACCGTCTTGATCAAAAATCCCATTCAAGTGAGCATTCCACCCCGGGCACAGTGGTGACCATGTTATGCAGTTTTTAAACATTCAATTAATCATCCCGTGTCCAAAAAAATCATAATCACAGGCCTCTGTTAGAGCTCTCTACCTGAAACAATGTAGACTAACTGCAGTCTTTGGGACAAAGGCACTTTGACAGGCTATTTATTTTTATAGTTAAAGACTGCGTTGTGCGTGGGTGTTTGTGGGGATTTTAGGGGGTGGGGAGACACCAAAACAAAACAGTAAAGGCTGCTGTCATGGCGTGGATCGATTGCAGATGTAGTGATAGGTTTGTCATAATGGCGTAAGGGAGGATGGGGGGGGGGGTTGTTTTGGGTGGGGTCTGAATTTATAGGTTTTATGGGGGAGGAGGACAGGTTGTGTTCAAAGGGGGAGCAGCTTGAAATATGGTGACAGGTTATTAGGCTGATTGAAATGACCTGATTCTCCCACTGCAGCTGATGCCCAGGGTTCGACGGTGTGTGCGTGCGTGCGTGTGCAATGTATGTTTCTCTCAACTCCTGGTTGGGGTGGTTGTGATCATGCTTGTATGCGCATGCATTTGTGTATATCTGCACGCACGACTGTATGTGTGCGTGGGAGGTGTGAGGGCTTCCCATCTGCGTGGAATGAGGTGTTATATTCCCGGTGGGATGCCACAAAGAGAGAGGGGTGGGTGGGGGTGGGCGGGGGGTGTGGGGGGGGTGGATTGAAAAATATGTGACGGACGCAATAACACTCTTTGAAGTATACATATAAAATGTCTCCCCTCCACTGAGGATGTGACTTTGTTCGCTCTTTTGTTTTCACAGAACGCTGAACAACAACAACATCAGCAGCATCCCCGTCTCCAGCTTCAACCACATGCCCAAGCTACGGACCTTGTGAGTCACACCTATCCCACCACAATGCTCTCTACCTGGATATAAAATAATACTACAGCTCACTTGCATGTAGGCACAGAGAAAGTGCTGAAATCCCAGATGATCTCAAAGGGAGTAGATAGGTTCTGTTATTCCAGGCCGTGTTGGGGGGCAGCCATAACCACAGAAGGGTCTGTAGCAATGCCAGGGGCCATTATCCCCTCCGTCTAAACACACACACAACTGGCCCGGAAATAGCCCCAGAAGCCGATTGTGTATCGTTCTGTGTATATAATTACTAAAACTGAAATTATGTACAAATTAAAACAATTATCCCTGCTAAGTCGTGAACCCTGCTTGTTGGGCTTCCTCACTTGCAGTGGGGTTATATTAAATAGCTTTTATGTTTGTGTGTCCTATGTGTTAGTAAGCATACAAGTAAGCATGCATGCTCCGGAGGTACACCGCACAACAGCAAGAGTATTTCTGGACAGGAACAGCATTGCAGGAATGCCGTGTTCGGAGCATTGGGTTTAGAAAACACCTCTTTAGTGTTTCTCTTGTCAGCCATTTACAATCATCCATGTGGCGTTTTTCGCCACAGGGATGGAATGTGAAAAGCGATAGATACTTTTAACGCTATTTGTCTCCTCAGCTGGTGGTATTTTCGATAGCTAAAGGGCAGAGAAGATCTTTTAATGCATGCAATTGTTTCTCTCTTTTCACAGCCGTCTCCACTCCAACAATCTGAACTGTGACTGTAACCTAGCCTGGTTGGCCCAGTGGCTCAGACAGAGGCCTACAATTGGTCTATTCACCCAGTGTACTGGCCCTTCTGAGCTCAAAGGACTCAATGTGGCAGAGGTACAGAAACACGAATTCAGCTGCTCAGGTAAGACTTGTGTAGTTACTTCCACTAAACGTCAGAATTGATACCACAAGCATATTGCATACTGTCTACTGTCTATTGCGTTATTTACCTGTTCAGTGGATATAGGGTAAGTTAGTTTTGGATCCTAAAAAGGGATGCAAGGGTTTTTGGTACCCCCTGTACCAAACACCCTGTCCAACCGAGCGTGTATTTATTCCTCCACTCCTGCTGTGTTTCTGTGTCAGTGTATATTCTCCTGGCAGCCACCTGACAGCCCTTCTGCCCTCGAGCAACCTCACAGCTCTCCTTTGGCCCTTTCATGTCTCCAGCTTTCAGGAGATGGCAGGAAAATGTCACGACACATATATAAAACACACAGCTGGAGCAAAGGCTGCCCCCTCTGACACTAGTAGCCCTCTCCTCAGTTGTCTTTATTCATGGCCTCGCCCCTCCTCACACAGGGTTATTGATCTCTCTCTTGCTGTGTGTGTGTGTGTGTGTGTGCGTGTGTGTGTGTGTGAGTGAGTGTGTGTGTGAGAGAGCGAGAGATTGAGAGAGGAATGTGTGATGGGGTTATCATATCAGTACAATAGAAAAACAGCATGAGAACCTCCACTCCCCACAAGGCCATCTCACCGTCAACACCAGCTGTGAGGATGTTTTGTGTCTACGTTTGTGTGTATTTGTGAGTTTGTGATTTTTACGCGGCCATACAGCGTAACAGCACAGATCATTAACTATTCATCGTCCAGGGAAAGAAACTTAAAGCGTGGGAGTGTAAAGATTCCAGATAGGAAGGGGGAGTATTGGGTGCCAGGGAAAACTGTGTGGCTGGGAGGAATACGAGACACAGAGTTGAGGTTTTGCATGATAGGGAGTTGCAGGTACTGTTGTGGGCTGATATTAACCTCCATCATGTGAGAATGTTATTGGGGTGTTGTTTTTTTTACTTCTACGACTATCTGTGGTAGATTGATTGGTTCTCTGTATGGCTCATTAGCAAAATGGGCATTCATATGTTATGGACAAGACAAACAGGATGAAAACAAAATCTATTTCTGCTTCTCTGCATAAACACACAAACACACCCAGTTTATTCTTCAATGGATGACTGACCAGAAGTTAAACTCCCAGTGAAGGACTCATTAGGAACTGTCTCCCTGGCACACACAGCTGTATACTTGTGTATGTGGTTTGTGCTGTGACCAGGCCAGGCCACCTGCGGGGGATTCTGGGCGGGGTGGGGCTGTGTTGAAAGAGAGGAAGAGGGAAAAGAGAGGCATGTTTTTGTTGTGAGAGGCAGGGGAAAGAAAATGGGGTCCAGTGTGTTGGTAGTTATTGCAAAACATGAGGAAGTTCTTCATGGCTCTCGGCATATTAGTTCACTGACTTTTACTCCCATATTTAGCCGGAAAGCATCACAGTTGATAATGAGCAAAGTAACTGCTTCACTATGAGGAATAGCATCATACTGTAGCAAGCAGTATTTAATCATCAATTTCCTAAATCGCATTAAAGTTGAAAAATCCAATCTTAATCTGGGGCTCACACGTTACAGTTGCAGTTTTAAGCAATGAATTCTTACTGTATTAATACGTAATGATTAAAAAATAGCAGAAAAAAAATACAAAATCTATGTGAACATTTTATTTTAAAATAACATTTGTAGAACAAACACTTTTACTTTCATTTTTCAGCTTGGCTCTGGTGCATGACCAGCCCCTCACTTGTGTTTTCGCTTCATTTTTCTCTTCTCTTACTGTAACCAGATGCCGTTTCAGAGCTTTTTTTCACCAACAAATGATCCTGTTTAGGCAACAAATCTGAAGTTTTTACTGCAAGAACACTTAACATCTTGGAGAAAATATGCATTTCTCTAAGAAAACCAGTAAAACACGATGGGCTAAATAAATATCACTGCAATCCATTTTCATCCATAATTACTCATAATCCTCTGTTTTTAGTTTAGATTACAGGGACTTAAATTTGCCTGAATGGCCTCCGCTGTGATTTTATCGAGCAAAACAATTAGATTCAAACCTCTTAATCGTTAAAGTAGCTACAATTCAGAAGCTGCCATGACATAAAATGAACTATTGCGCTGAATTACTGCTCCCAGGGACTAATACATGGTATAAAAATATTGTGTTTGAACTGAGCATGAGTAATGAATTGCTTGAGGGGTGGAAGAAAATACAACTCCTGTTGTGGGACACCGGGAAGAAAATAGTGTATAAAGAGGAAAAAAGATGAGAGAACCGGTGAACCCAACTGTTGTGCTAAAAGGGAAATTGTGGAAAAATGACAAATGGAAAGAAGCCACTGATAACATTTTGAAATGGTGAGAGAAATGAGGTGGAGGGAGGTTAAATGTAAAAGTCTTGCGAGCAAATGGTTGGCAGGTAATGAGTTGTGGTGACCGTCATTGGCAGAGTTATGGGAGTGAAGAGGCTGGAAATGAGGACGTTAAGCTCAGTGAGGGAGAAAAGGGAGCTGGAGGAGGGGGAGTGATAGAAAGGTGGAAGCAAATAAAACCAAGGAAATGGGACGAGAATAAAATGGAAGAGACGGCGGATGGGGAAGAGGTAATGGGGAAACAGCACAAGGATGAACAGGGGACGAGTGTACATCAAACAGACTCACCTCAAGTATACCTGTCAGGGAGCTGTCATTGTTAAGACCGCTCCAGCTGTGCACTGCACTCTCCCTGATCCCAGACCTGTCAAATATGCCATGTTAGATCAGAAGAGAGTTATTCTCTGCCCTACACCTGATCCCAGATCTGTCAAAGCTCTGCCATCCCGGATCACAGGGCCTCAGATCACTTGGTTTGAGAGACTGTGGGAGAGTTGATTCACACTCTTGATGCTATTTGTTGTGTTTACCTGATCTTCCCAGATCTGTCAAACTGTCTCGTTATTGATTATGATTTGGCCAGATAAATTAGATCTGACCTTATACATTGGTTGTTACATAGAGTCCAAGAACTAGAGCCAGTCATTTAATGGAGAGTTTTTAACACTGAACTTACTCTGTCCCTGACTTTCACCATCACTCACTCTGTTTTCCTCTCCCTGAATATCTATCCCCACTTCACTCCATCTTGCCAACATTCTCCACACAAGCTGAGCGATAGATAGGAAGGTAATCAAATATTCATGGTTTGAAACTCAAATTAGTAATGCTGTGTTAAATGAGGCCATTTAAAAGTCTGTTTTATTCATTTTATCTGGGTTAGGCTTACAAACACACACGTGTACACACACACACACACACACACACACAGTACACACGCTGAACTGGTAGTGCAAGCTCCCGCTCTTCACCATACCGTTGACAGTGCCGCTGCTATTTGAACAGGTATCTAGAGACAACGCGATGGGTTGTGTGCTGTGTATGCAAATTGAAAAAGTTGAAGTGTTTGAGAACAAATGGAAGTGATGGGGGGGGGGGGGGGGGGTAACGCTGCTTGTGCAGATTGGCATCAATTCCACTCGGAGGAAGCAGACTCGGGAGGAAAATTTGCAGGGAGATCAATGGATGCTATCGGGAGGCCTTCAATCGCCGCTCCAACTCTATTATTCATGTCTTTCTTCTCCTCTCAATATATGGCACTCCTTTGATAGCTAACCTAGTTTATTGCCCATTGATTCTCAAGGATGTACGTCTTTACAATAAAGTCAATGTTTCATATCTTTTTCTCAATGTCAAAACATCCCTGGGAATGTATGTTCATTTGCAATTCAGTTCCTGGAGCACAAAGGATTGATGAACAGCAACAGAAGAGCGTGAGCTCCCCACGGGTGCAGGAGCTGCTCCATGTCAGCGCACAGAAGCTGCTGCAAACAATCTCCCCCTGTAATCCTGCTGAGAGTCGTCTCTCCTTGAAACCTGCCAAATCCGCCTGCGCTCACCCACCTGTAGGAGCTGCATATTCCTCTCTACTCATATTTTCCTCCTTTGTTGACCTCTCATGTATTTTCTGTTCGCTCTGTCCAGGTCACCAGGAATCCTCCAGCTTTCAGCCATGCAACATTGGCGTGGGCTCGTGCCCTGCCATGTGCACCTGCAGCAACAACATCGTGGACTGCAGAGGGAAAGGTCTCACTGCCATCCCAGCCAACCTACCCGACACCATGGCTGAGATGTAAGCACAATATCTGTTTTCTGCAGTGTCACCCCAGTTTAAAACAACATCAATGAAATCCAACGAAAAAGACGACTTCTAAGCTAGTTTAGGTTGAGAAACATGTATTTTTAAAATCATATAATTACATTTAAATGCAAAAATTATAATTTTTTTTCCAGTCAACATTTACATAATTCTATCATCCATGACCAGCTCAATGCACATCTGATTTTGGGAGTATTTGGTACAGAAGATGACCCTCACAACTAGATGTTTGGATCTGTCATACTTAGGATGCTTAGAGTGCAACCTGTAGAAGGAAAGAGACGCAGGGACATCAACAGCTTCATTGTTGTTTTGTTTCAGTGTGCACATTACAAATGTGCACAACTTTCCATATATGTATCTGTATGTGGACGTTCATGATGTGGTTTAATAAGGCTGAGAGGATTTAAACATGTGTATTTTATATACATACTAGGGCTGTGAAACGATTACAATTTTTAATCGGGTTAATCACAGGTTTTTGTGGATTAATCATGATTAATCACATATTACCGATATTCTCGGTATATTTTGTGAGAACATAGAGATTTATGACAAAAGACGGATATATACATTTATACATTCTTCTATACAATGGTTTCAAGTTTCAAGTTTCAAGTTTCAAGTTTTTATTGTCACATCCCCTTTTATACAAGTATAATCGGTTTGTGAAATTCTTATGTGCAAAACACCCGACAGCAGTAGCAGACTAAAAAAAGAATAAGAATGAGAATAAACTATACAATATTCAAAAAAAAAAAAAAAAAAAAAGAAGAAAGTATTAACAATATATATATATAAAACAATGTAATAGAATATACATCATGACAATATATATATATAAAACAATGTAATAAAATATACACTTTTTTGAGACAATATATATATATATATGTATACATACAATATATATATACAATATATATATAAAACAATGTAATAAAATATACACCATGGCCATAGATATTCACAGAATATGTTCTGGTGTATAGTGTTAATGGGGGTCTCAGTCCTTGTTCAGCAGCCTGATGGCCTGACTGAAGAAGCTGTCCCTCAGTCTGTTTGTGCGGCACTTGATACTGCGGTATCGCCTGCCTGACGGTAGAAGGGTGAACAGTTTGTGGCCGGGTGGTTATTGTCTTTCATCATTCGTTTGGTCCTGTTCACGCACTGCCTGGTGTATATTTTCAGTATGGATGGAAGTTCACCTTCAACGATGTACTGTGCCGACCGCACCACCTCTGTAGTGCCCTACGCTCCAGGGCGGTGCAGTTCCCGTACCAGACGGTGATGCAACCTGTCAGAACACTCTCGATGGTACTGGTGTAGAATGTTCTGAGGACGCTGGGGGCCATGTTGAATTTCCTCAGTCGCCTAAGGAAATACAGGCGTTGTTGGGCCCTTTTCACCACGTGAGTGGTGTGCGTGGTCCATGTGAGGTCCTCGGAGATGTGCACGCCGAGGAACTTGAAGCTGCTGACCCTCTCTACTGCAACTCCGTCTATGGAGATGGGGGTGTGCTCTCCTCTCCGCTTCCTGTAGTCCACGATCAGCTCCTTGGTCTTCTTGACGTTGAGGACGAGGCTGTTCTCCTGGCACCACTGTACCAGTGATCCAACCTCCTCCCTGTAGGCTGTCTCGTCGTCGGTGATCAGCCCCAACACTGTTGTGTCGTCAGCAAACTTGATGATGACGTTGGAGCTGTGCATGGCCGTGCAGTCGTGGGTGTACAGGAGAGGGCTCAACACGCATCCCTGAGGGGCTCCCGTGTTGAGGGTCAGCGGCTCTGAGGTGGTACTGCCCATCCTCTCCCCCTGGCCCCGGCCCGACAGGAAGTCCAGTATCCAGCTGCACATGGTAGAGTGCAGGCCTAGACCTCTGAGCTTGGTGTCGAGCTTGGCGGGAACAATAGTGTTGGACGCTGAGCTGTAGTCCACAACCAGCATTCGCACACAACAGTTCCTCCTCCAGGTGGGAAAGGGCGGTGTGAAGTGCCATGGCAATTGCGTCGTCGGTGGATCTGTTTTGACGATATGCAAATTGCCATGGGTCCAGCGTGGCAGGCAACATGGAACAAATGAAGTCCTTGACCAACCTCTCAAGCATTTACTGACAATCGAGGTGAGGGCTACGGGTCTCCAGTCATTCAGGCAGGTTACCTTGGGGTGTTTGGGGACAGGCACAATGGTGGACATCTTGAAGCTCTCAGGAACAACAGCCTGGGACAGGGAGAGGTTGAAGATGTCTGCGAAGACTCCTGCCAACTGGTCTGCACATGCTCTGAGGGCGCGCCCCGGGATGTGGTCGGGACCTGCCGCCTTCCGGATGTTCCACCCGCTTGAAGGCTCTGCGCACGTCAGCCTCTGAGATGATCAGCAGGCTGGTCTCCTCGGGCGGCGCTGCCTTCGGCGGGCTGCCGTTCACGTCGAACCGAGCAAAGAATGTATTTAGCTCGCCTGGGAGGGAGGTAGAGGAGTTCTCTTCACCGCTGGTTCTCCCTCTGAAGTCCGTGATTGTCTGTAGCCCCTTCCACACACCTCTCACGTCATGGGTCTTGAGCTTTTCCTCCACCTTGTTCCTGAACTCCCGCTTGGCAGAGCCGATGGTCTTACGGAGGTCGTAGCGGGCTCTTTTGTATTCCGCCATATTCCCGGAGTCAAAGGCGGTGTTACGCGGGCGGAGTGCAGCGCGCACATCGCCATTTATCCACGGTTTCTGGTTGGGATAAAACCGAACCGACTTGGTAGGAACAACGTCATCTATGCATTTCTTGATGAACCCGGTGACTGAGGACGCGTACTCACTGACGTTGTTGTCCGACGCGACCCTGAACACATCCCAGTCAGCACGCTCAAAACAGTCCTGTAGCATAGACTCGATTGGTCCGACCAGCGTTGCACTTCCTTCACAGCGATTGGTTGCTGCTTCAGCCTCTGCCTGTAGGCGGGAGTAGTTGGATGGAGCGGTGGTCCGATTTGCCGAGCGGTGGGCGGAGGAGGGCTTTGTATCCATCCCGGAAGGGAGTGTAGCAGTGGTCGAGAATCCGCTCCCCGCGCGTGTTGCTTGTTATGTGTTGGTAGAACTTGGAGAACTTTCTTCAGGTTCGCTTTGTTGAAGTCCCCGCCACAATGAAAGCAGCCTCGGGTGTGCCGACTCCTGCTCGCTGATCGCCCGTAGAGTTCCTTCAGCGCTATGTCCGTGTTAGCTTGAGGCGGAATGTACACAGCAGTTACGGTGACTGCTGTAAACTCCGCGTAGCCAGAATGGTCGACACATGAGCATTAGGTACTCCAGGTCCGGGGAACAGAACGACTTGAGAGTATGTACATGACTTTGGTTGCACCAAGATCTGTTTATCATGAGACATACCCCTCCACGATCTTTACCAGAGAGAGTCTTTGTTCTGTCCGCACGGTGGACGGAAAATCCTGCCGGCTCGATGGCTGAGTCGGTAACCTCCTCCGACATCCATGTCTCCGTAAGGCAGATGATGCAGTTGTCCTTAGTTTCCCGGTGGAATTGAATACGAGCCTGTAGTTCGCATAGCTTATTGTCCAAAGACTGTACATTTGCCAGTAAAATGGTGGGTAGTGGGGGTCGATTGGCTCGACGTCTCAGCCTGACCAGCACGCCAGCTCGCTTCCCCCTCCGTCGGCGACGCTTGCGTGAGATCGCGCCTAAAATGGACGGAGATAGTTCCGCTACTGTTCCTGGCGGGACGTCCGAGTAAGAGTTGAAAAACTCTGGTAGGCGGCGAGCAACTGCCGATCCAATCTCCAGAAGTGTGCATCTGTCGTACGTTAACTGGCTGCTAACGTTTTGTGCAAAAATAGTCGCAATAAGAAGAATAAATAACAAAAAACTACTACAAAATCCGGGAGCTCGCAACACAGCAGCCATCACGTACGGTGCTGCAACTCAGCAGTTATTTAGCAGTTTTCTTCCATATGGAACATTAATACATCTTCATCCTAAACAGAATGTTTAACCCTCCTGTTACCTTTCGGGTCAATTTGACCCCATTCAATGTTTAATGTCGGTGTTCTTTGGGGTCAATTTGAGGTCAATTTGGGGTCAAACATATAAGAAATATCAACTTTTTTATTTATTTAAAGGGATATTTAGGTAGTCAACAAACAAACATAAAGTACCTCACACTTAAACTTGGGAAGCAATATTAATTCTAATAATTTTCTGGAGGTTTTAATTGCTGGGGTCAAATTGACCCCGAGGGTAAAATATGTTAGTAAATGTAAAGGTAACAGGAGGGTTAAACAGAACATTTTTCTCTTGTTTGTCAACCATTAACTCCACCATGATACAATCTAAAGGCCTCTAGTCTTCCTCTAGCAGCTGCTGAGGCAAACTGACTGTGTGGGTTTTCTTCATGAACTGGGCCGTGATGAAAGGGACGGCGGGGACACCGCTGCAAAGCTGAAACCTCACCGGCCCGGACACGG
This sequence comes from Pseudoliparis swirei, assembly GCF_029220125.1. NCBI lineage: Eukaryota > Metazoa > Chordata > Actinopteri > Perciformes > Liparidae > Pseudoliparis > Pseudoliparis swirei. Next base: position 12,994,168 of record NC_079404.1, read on the forward strand.
GGACAGATTGACAAGTGACTTTTTTGCTCGGTCCCGATGCGCGCGCACGGAGCTCTGTGGCGCGCGAGACGGAGATCGATAAGTGTTAACGCAACGCGAAGAGACAGAAATGACATGCTGCTGTGGAGATACGATCAACAACAGACGTTTAGTTTAATAAAAGAACAAAGACGTGCTCTAGAGAACATGTCAGGGGGCGATCGACTGGCAGGTCGCGATCGACGTGTTGAGACCCCTGATCTACAGGAAGTAGAAGTCGTAACAAGGTTTCCGTAGGTGAACCTGCGGAAGGATCATTACCGATGAACAGACCGTCTGCATGAGAGCGGACAGAGTTCAGATTGAAGTGGTGTATTGGAAGCTCATTTTGCAAGTGACTTTTTTTTCGTCCCGACGACCAACAACAGACGGATTGGAAGCTCATTCTGCGCATGCGTTAAAAAACCAAAACTAGTTAAACCTGTAATTGAATTAACTGAGTTAACGCGTTATTTTTCACAGCACTAATACATACATACATTTTCTTACCATGCATCATCTGGCAGCGAGACATCCATCATCTGCTGTCCACTAAGAGAGACAGGCTGACTGCTGACTTAGAACAGACTTTAGACTGAGGCTGCTCGCTCTTATCAGCTCAGATGGCTGTGAACCACATGCAATCGCTTTGCTGACATCCCTCCCTCAGTTTATCAGTCTTGCAACATCTGTCTGGGCATTAAGTGTTTACGGCCCACATGCTATCAGCCTCGCGTAATTCCTGAGAATGCCCGAATAGACTTTTTTGAGGTGCTTATACTCTTTATCAGAGATGTAGACGACTGCATGAAACGGTACAGCAACGCTGTGATTTGAGCACGGTGAGAAACGAGGAGGATGAAGGGAGAAAGCTAGCAGTTGTGTAGCATGTTCTTCCAACGAGCATGTGTGTAGTTAGGAGCAAGTTTCTAGGTCTCCTCCTCCCCATGGGGTCTGTTTATAAATACCCAGTTATATGGAAGTCACAGATCCCATGTTCGCCAACAACCCTGACCCATTTCTACCGCAGTGGTGTGCTCAATTTCCTAATTTGGATGTGCGATCCACACTTCTGTGTGTTCTTGTCTAATTGAATGAAGAAAAAAACTCCCCTGAAATATGTTGATATTTGGAATAATTTTAAAGTCTCACATGCTGCATATTGACATTTGTGATGCTAATTATTCAGCCTCACACATTTAATGTTCCACAAGTGGAATATCTCGTGGAGTGATGTGATCTCTGAGCCCAGTAACCAGCGAGCAGCACTAATGGGAGAACAGGGAGGCTGAAATATAGCTCTAGTTTTATAGACAGTAGATTCTCGCTGCACAGCACATGAGTAAAGACCTTTTCAAAGTCTCCCTGCCCTTCATATCTAATTGGTGCTTAACCGCGGCCTAATAAACTTATTACGATCTAACTCATCGTTTACAAGACTTGGGTGAAACACTACATTCCTGCAGCCCTGCCCATCAGAGCCTTACCTTACAAGTTATATTCCCAGAATGCTTTTTCTCCTCCTTTCTTGATTTTTTTCCCGGTTTTGAGGAGGCAGCTCGGCGGTGAAGGAGTAACAAGGGATGGGGGAGCTCCGCTCAGTAATTTGGTGCAGCAGGTTTGATCTGTGCTTGAAGTTCATTATAAAATCAGTTTCAATTACAGCAAGGCGGGCTGCTGGGTATCAAGGCCAGCCTAATGCCTTGTTAATGAGGCACTCTGAAACTTACACACACACAGACACACACACTCACACTCACTCACGCACACAAACACACACACACACACATGCTGCTCTCATTATTTACAAATCGGAGAACTGCAACCTCCCTGCCCTGCTCTCTCTTAATGAATGCCAGTGTTGTGTTTATGGCTTTGAGGATGTGAGCGGGTTTCTCTACTCCTCTCTTGTGAGACCAGGCCCAGTTAGCCTAAACACTACCACAACAGATTACTATGCAGTGCACCATAGTCTCTGTCTGCAAAGACTGAACTCAGCCATAAAAATCCCCCCCCTCCCTCATCTTTCATCTGCTTCTGCGGTCCTGCCATCCATTTCTGACTAGTGCACACATTGGCTGAATACCCAAAGGCGTAATGTGTTTCCCCTTAATGAAAAACATGCTCAGACCCTAATGAAGAGGATGAGGGCCATTGATTGGGCTGACACAAACACCAGCTCACTGACAGACACACGTACAAATGTTCTACCTTACGAATTGGATGGGAACCATCGATTGTCTTTCGGAAGGCGACTCTGAGAGATTGTTTCTTTTTTCTGTGCCAATCGGACAAAGCAGCTCTTTGTTGATTGGGGGATTAAGTCGCTTGCTCATATCGATCTGTGATTAGCGACAGCCCAAAGGCAAAAAAGTTGTAAGACAACATTGTGGCTCGAAAGGCTTTTGTTATACGATGACACACGTCGGAGCACGTGAAACACATGCAAACAGCACGTAGAGTCCCAGACTGGTTGATGAGAGAAGGCGCTAAAGCCACTTGGCCCAGCACTCCGCCGCAGGCTGAGGGCAGGAGAACCACAACGCTGTCACTGGACTGTAAATCCATGGACAGATTGGGACAGGCAGACAAAAAGAGACAGAGAGAGCATGCACACCGCAGTAATCTGTGGTCTAGAATCACTGCTATCCAAAGAATGTCAATTACGCTCCTATATCGCTCCATAAATGGAGACCACTCCTTTGAAGGGCAAAGATTCCTGATTGAAAAATGTGGAAACTCAAAACTGTTAAGTGGCTGTGGCAAATTTCTAACAAAACATTTACCACCCACGGATAGACATAAACATAGCAATGCAGGAGGCCTCAGGGGCATGTAATAAATCTGACATGTCTCTAATAGAATAATTAAATCATGTGGAAATAGTCGTGAGCCAAGAAATCACATTCTTCAGAGAAACTAAATCTATCAACTGCGCTCTTTTGCCAAAAAGTTTTGCAGATATAGATGTTATATTTCTAATTTGTCTATGGTGACAAAAAGCTCTTTAAATATCTTATATATTGTGAACACACCTCGTGCAGGCCCATGCCTCCCGTTCTACAGCCAGGTCCTGTGCTGGGAGGCAGCATGGTGGGACAACCAGACAGGCACACAGCTGGCTCCCTCTGGGTCCTGTTAAGCCTTGTTAAGGACGGTTTTAAAAGCTGTGAAGTGACCTGCAGATAAACAGCCCTCTGCCAGATACACCAGGGAGCTGGGTCCTAAGTATAGCAGCCGGTCAGAAACACACAGACATGCATGCCCACACTAATGGGGTTTATGTCTGGTTCCCTGTGACCATCTGAGACTGATTAGTTTGTGACCGCTCCGTTCTAAATGACCAAATGTATATTTGTTTGTATGTTCGTTTCAGTTCATTTCATTGACATTTTCGGATGGTGAGATTGTGTCAAACATTTTTCTTCAGCAGCTCTTCGGCTAACTGGAAAAAGTTAACTAAAAAAAAAGTTATATTTGACCCGTGCTGCAAAGTTTTTTAGTGGACATTTTGCAGACACCCAGAGGATAAAGACAGATTTCACAAGAACAAGTGAGATCATTATATCTCGCATATGAGAACATAAGTGCTGGAAACTGTAAATGTTATACAAGGATGAAATATGACTTTTAGACGAAGGCCGTAACACCCTGATGCAGACGGAGAAGGAGCATTTCCCCTCCAGTCCTTATCCCCAGCACTTTAGTATTCAGACTGTTTATTGGTTCTGAGGATGTTATGACTCCAACATGCCCGGACCTGTTACAGCTGGGGAATAGATCTCCGCTAATATAATCAAGCTAATCACCAAGGGTCAGAGGTAATGGGGAGGATTTCTCAACGATGTTACCATGGCGAAGTATTGTTTGGTTAACTGATGGTATCTCCGCTCCTCTTTTCTCTTCTCCTCTTTTCTCCAGACGTCTGGAGCAGAATGGGATTAAGTCTGTTCCTCCTGGAGCCTTTTCTCCCTACAAGAAACTGCGTAGGATGTAAGTATAGCAGTACACTCACCTCAGAGCTAAATAATACAGACGAGAACACGAAGTTGAGGGCTGGAAAAAGAAGCGACAATTGGCCGTCTTTCCATTCCACTGCTAAAGAGAGTGTATTTATGTTGTCGGTGCCCAGAGAACATACTTGTTCTCAGACTTAGGGTGGCACGGAAAGCAAGCACTCAGATGCTACATGAGCATAATAACAGCTCTCATGTGTCATTGCCACACACTGGTATTCCCCTGGCGAGTGTTGTGTCCAGTGTGTGCGTGTGTGTGTGTGTGTTGTGCCTTCAAACTGTAAACTGTGGCTGGGCTGATGATGAGGAGACTGAGCGTGTGCTGGAAGGAGGGCTGAGGCTTTGCTCTCTCTGGGAGTGAACAGTGACTGGCTGGTAGTCGAGTGTTTTTTTACTCGTTGAGCCAGCTGTCCGGTCACCGAGCCAGCACACACCAGTCGGCCAAACCCATAACTCCAACACCACCAGGCCTGACATAGCAGCAGGGAGATGGAGGAAGCGGAAGGTCGGGGAGTTTCTCGCCCATTCTTCAAGGATTCATCACAGTTCAATCATCGAGCTGCAGGGACGGTTTAAAGTTCAAATGCGGTGAATACAGAGCAGCAGACAGACTCGTGAAACTACTTTCTTATTGTAGCTCCAGAACTCAGGAGGGATTAGGATTTATTATATTATGTTGACAAATGAATCATATAAAAACCCAATATGAGTTACATATTTAAATGCTTGTGCTACAAATCTTTGTGATTTTAATACTAATTGATATACATACTTAGCTCATTTAACATTGTTAAAAGAAGTAACACAATTTAAAAAATGTTTACAAAAATTATAATTGCACAAACTGCAAACATTGCGGAGTCAATCAAGCATGTCAGGGTTCCACATTTAATTACGTGAAACTATTTAAATTCATCCCCCAGAAACTGAGTCAGAAACTTGTTTTTTCAGGAGAATAGTGGTTTGCAATATTATGACAAAAAAAGATGACCTCTTTTCAGCAAATATGACACAAACCTTTTGTGGTTTTAAGTGACCATGTAAAAAACATATATAGTGGTTGAGAATGTGTTACATTTGGTCTTCTAAACAAACATGACCTGCTACCGTTGCTGCTGCTGATTCTGCATTTAGCAACAACAATGCTCGGCCACATGTCTGTCTTGACCCTCAGCGCCTCTGTTGATTCAGCTGGCGACGAGCCCTCCCTGGTCCAGCCTGTCCAACACCCTCACAGCACACTGGAGCACATCATCCATACATCGTGATGAATATGCTTTCTCTGCTATAGGCTCTGCAGATGTTCACTTGTAGGTTTTATATTAAGTGGTAGCTTTTTCCGCCATATTATTTATGGAAAATAGTCACACGGCACCATTTAATAAGTTAGTGTTATATACAGGCATTTGTGTGTGTGTGTGTGTGTGTGTGTATTTGTTTATTTGTGGTGGGTATGTGTGCAATGCCTCTCCTGACCCCACGTGTCCTCCCTTCCCAGTAAATGCCATCCACACACATTCTCCTTCACCTTGTCCCAGTTTGGATGACCGACACATGAACCGCTCCTTAAGACAGAGATGCAGTAACGGCCCTCACACACACACACCGACACACACACACACAAACAGACCAGTGTCTGAGTTTACAGACACACACCATTGCAGATGTTGGCTCCTTCGTCATGTTTTCGTTTCCAGGAAACCTCAGTCCTTTGCAAGAAGACAAATGGGTACTTATTTAACTTTTACCCCCAAATGAGAAAATATCCCTCTTCTTCACCACATGATGGTTTTCCTTCAAAGGTATCCAGTCGACTGCAGTTCAGTCCACATACTCCATTAACTCTCTCTCTCCATCTGTCTTTCTCTCTTTCTGTCCCACTGTTCCTGTTGCATTTAATCTCTCTCTCACACTCACACACATACACATTCACACACCACACTCACACACATACAGACATAAACACATAGACACACAGGCTTAGTGGTTATCCTGTGGGGAGAGGCCTGTGGATCTTATTAACAACAGCTATGTTCAGAGGCAGTCTACTGTATTTCGCTTTGGATGTCGGCCCTGCACCCGATTTTTACCCACACACACTCGCCATCATACAACACAGGGCCAGTTGTTAAGCCACAATTAATACAATTAAATGTTTTGATTGGCTACAAGACTCTAGCCTGCTCCATTTGTTTCCAAATCCCTTGAAGGGACGCACCCTCAAACCTGGGAGAGAGCTGGAACTGCTCTCCATCCAGCTCACACTACATGTGCTTCCTCCTTGCTTGCCAGTGACAAGCAGGGCCCTTACACCCACCCCACCTTCCATAAGGGTGACACCCAGGTGACAGTGGGGTCAAACCAAAAAGAAAATTACTTTTCCTCAAAACCTAATTCTCCTTGACTGGCTTGCTTTTTCAACGCAGAGACCTGAGCAACAACCACATCTCAGAGATCGCTCCTGATGCCTTCCAGGGTCTGCGCTCCCTCAACTCCCTGTAAGTGGCCGCAAGCCGAGTCTGTGCATGTATGTGCATAAATATCCACCCTGTTGTCATTTCCCATGTCTTAAGCAAGTGTGTGTCATGACTTCCCAGCGTGCTGTATGGAAATAAGATCACTGACCTACCCGAGGGGGTGTTTGACGGCCTCTACGCCCTGCAACTGCTGTAAGCGGAACACACACACTGATACTCTGCAGACATTTATTGAATACCAGGCATCTCTTACTCCCACTCAGTAAGGAGTCATAACCTTCAAAAGACGTTGTACCTGCGCATAGATTTCTAGATGAATACATAATGAATGAATACATAAAGAAACTCTGACAAGCTGCTTCCCTCCTTCCTACTCCCTCCCTCTTGTTGCGTTCTCTCGTCCCAGGTTGCTGAATGCCAATAAGATTCACTGTGTTCGTGCAAACGCCTTCCAGGACCTGCAGAATCTCTCACTGCTATCGCTCTACGACAACAAGATCCAAACCCTCGCCAAGGGCACCTTTACTTCCCTACGAGCTATCCAGACCCTGTGAGTCAAGCACACACACGTGAACATGCTGCTGTGACAGATACTGAGCCGTCACCATCGAGCATACGCCAACACAGGAGATGTTTACTCGCAGGTCTGCTCATGTGTTCACAACACAGGAGCGGAATCGAGCGGTAGAGAGGAGAGTATCTGTCATCTTCACAAACACGCACAGCTTCTGCAGCTCGATCTAGATCACAAACAGCCACTCTTTCCTCCAATGTGGACCAGACGGCACCAATTCATTCTCGATGAATGTTTTTTAGTGTTCTGATAAACAGGGCACATCGCACGCTGTTATTAATACAGACCTCACACCGTGTGCTTTTCATGTCTGATACACATTACATGACATTATCATCCATGTGAAGAAGATGGATAACGCTGTCTCTTGGCTCCCCACACACGCACACACACACACACACACACACACACACACACACACACACACACACACACACACACACACACACACACACACACACACACACACGTGCGCATAGGACACTGAGTTTGAGGCTCTCAGTCTAAAATGAGCTTCCTGTTTTGCCTACATTCTGGAGAATGGGTACAAATACAGATGAAGTCTTGTCCCACGACAGCACAGAGAGATATTGATTCAATTGTATGGTAACTTTGGATGCTTAGTCTGGCTTTGTGTTACATTTATTTGTATTATACTGAGAGGGATTTCTAATCTTTTGTCAACCCCATTTATAGACCATATACGGCAGGGGTGCTCACACTTTTTCAGCATGCGAGCTACTTATTATGTGACCAAGTCAAGGCGATCGACCGACGGGGGGGGCTAGTGCGTGTGCACGCGAGCGAGAAGCGTTGTTGACGGAGGGGGGCTGAGGGGTTTTTTCTGCTCGTCGATGCGCGCGCAAACCGGTGTGGGGAGCGCGCCGCGGCGCGAGACGGCAGGGCAGAGTTAACTTAACACTACGACACAGAAAATGACGTACTCTGCTGTATGTGACGCTATAGAGAAAGTGACAGGGGGGGGCTATATTTTTATGTCATGAATACCAAACAATCGCCGCTGGCGATCGACTGGCAGGTCGCCGCGATCGACCGGCGTATTGAGCACCCCTGATATACGGGAAACATTCCTCTGTATAACAGAATATTATTCACCAGCAGCACAAACCACTGCCTCTAAAATTAGCATAAGGTTAACTGAGTGTTACAATATATCAAATTATTGCATTATATAATACCATTCATATGAAGGAAAAAAAGTATATGGAAAAATTTAAAAAAAGAAGAACTTAATTAACTAATTGTGTTTGTTTGTGAGTACAATTTTTGACAACATTAAATAAGTTACTGACAGAAAAAGCCAGGCTAGCAGTTTCCTGTCTTTATGCAACCAGCTGTTTGCCGTAGCTTCATTTTTACAAAACAGTCAAGAGAGTATCAACTTTCTCACTATACATAAAAAGTCAAAATGGGTATTATTCAAAATGTAAAGCCATTTCTTTAAGTCAATCAGTAAATAATGGCATTTTCTTACACTACCTGACTATGGTTAGGATGTTTAAATATACTACTTGTAATGCTTCTTGTTGACCTTTATCCCATCAGTTTTCATGTTTCTTTTTTCCTCTCTCATTCTTTCTTACCTTTCTTCTCCTTATCTCATTTCCCCATCCTTCCAACCCTCCCTCTCTGTTCTCCAGTCACCTGGCCCAGAACCCATTTATTTGTGACTGTAATCTGAAGTGGCTGGCAGACTACCTGCGCGCCAACCCCATCGAGACCAGCGGCGCCCGCTGTGCCAGCCCTCGCCGACTCGCAAACAAACGCATTGGACAGATCAAGAGCAAGAAGTTCCGCTGCTCCGGTAGGCCGGTGGCTCCAAACGTCTCCCTCTTATCTCGCTCTCGGCTCTCTCGCGCTTTGTTGTTTGATTTGCACTTGTCTCTTGCCATTCTACTCTTACCTTTTCTCTCTCTCCCCTCTGGGGGTGCCTATTATCTCTGCATTGTTACCTCTACCTCATAAAACTTCTAATTAGTGATCATTCCTGGAAAAAAAAGTTTGGTTCAGCCTATTATTTGCTGGGCTGGTGCCCCTCAATCAATATACCCAGATGAACTTGGGGCCAAGGAGAGAGGGATCGTTCTCTTTTTCTCCCTGTCCCCCCTTCTCCCTGTCCCCTCAACATTACCACATTGTGAGACAGGTTTCATATTCAAACCGCAGTGAGCTGACATCACCTGGCCATATGTGGCCCTCTGCCAATCTCAGCCTCCATGCCAGGCTCATGTTTCCTTCACACAGCCTCATCCCCTCTCTCCTCTGCACTAGCCTAGCCTCACCATCCCCATTCCCTCCACCCTCTGCCCACCATCGTGTTTACGCACTGTGCTACTCTGTCTGGCAAGCTGCACTGCTGAGGTTTCACACTTCTTTATAGCCTCATTTGTTTGGCTAGATCTGCTGAAGAAGGGAGTCCATGTGTTTTCCTCTTTCTTTTCTCCTCTTTTTCTTTTTTATTTATTTTTCCTTTCTCACTGTCTCCCTCTCTCCTCCATGTCGCTCTTCTTTAGCAACAGACAGATATTGATCACCTTTTAACACCGTTCACAGTTCCTTCACAATACCATACACATGGACAGTCCTGGGCTCCGCTGTTTGAATGTCATATACTTTGAGTCACGTGTCGCCATATATAAGCTTTTATATATGACTGTTCTGAAGCATAGCAACACCACAGCTATGCAGGTCAGACTTGTCTCACTGACATCCGTCCCTCTTTCTTTTTTCCATCACAGCCAAAGAGCAGTACTTCATCCCAGGTGAGTGCTTGTAACTGTTTCCACCTATCATTGTCTTCCTCCTTTCTTTAATTATCCTTCCACCATGTAGCTGCATCATTCTTTCCATTACGTACTGTTCAATTGAATAACACTTACCCCCAGGTTAGAGGATAATTTCACTTTATTTCACCCTGGGTCACATTTTTGGTCGTTTTGCCATTATTTCTTTTTGTAATAATATACATTTTATTTGCCATATAAATTGCTGAGAGCTGGGAACATGGGGACGTTGCTCGATATACACTACCGTTCAAAAGTTTGGGGTCATCCAGACAATTTTGTGTCTTCCATGAAAACTCACTTTTATTTATCAAATGAATTGAAAATTGAATAGAAAATATAGTCAAGACATTGACAAGGTTAGAAATAATGATTAATATTTGAAGTATTAATTTTGTTCTTCAAACTTCAAGCTCAAAGGAAGGCCAGTTGTATAGCTTATATCACCAGCATAACTGTTTTCAGCTGTGCTAACATAATTGCACAAGGGTTTTCTAATCAGACATTAGTCTTCTAAGGCGATTAGCAAACACAATGTACCATTAGAACACTGGAGTGATAGTTGATGGAAATGGGCCTCTATACACCTCTGGAGATATTTCATTAGAAACCAGACGTTTCCACCTAGAATAGTCATTTACCACATTAACAATGTATAGTGTGTATTTTTTATTAATGTTATCTTTATTGAAAAAACAGTGCTTTTCTTTGAAAAATAATGATATTTCTAAGTGACCCCAAACTTTTGAACGGTAGTGTAAGTCAGACAGGGAAAGAAACACAGGCATTCAGATCACCTAGGGTACACCTGTGCTCTTGCTAATTTTCACTGATTTTTTGGGTCTTCCGCCTACATGAAACTGATGGAACATCCCTCAACATCACACATATTAGCGATCGCCCTTCTGCAAAACCCAAAGACCACTCGTATCTCCCCAGGTTTGTGAGGGTGGGTATCCACAGTATTTCTGGTCTCTCTTGAGCTTTTCCAACCAAACCTTTTACTGAATAAACATGACTTATTATTCGGTAGATTTGGTTTGTCTTTTTTGAGGTAAGGGCATTCATCTCTCAGTTTAGTCAAAAGCTTTCCTTACAATGATGGGTGACTTACTCCAATTCGCACTCTTGCGGGTCACCATAACTACGATACTCAAACCCTCGGTTTTCTTTTCAAGGTTGGTTTCTTCCTCTTCCCCGACTTCTTTAGGCATTAGGGCTTGTGGGCAATTGTATCCATGAGCAGACCAAATTTACACCAATTTTTGGCGCAATGTGTTGCCATGCTTTAGCGGTCTCTGTTGTTTGGTGTGTGTCATTAGCAGGGATTTGGAGAGAATATCCTCTTATTTGTAGGTCTTTGAGTCTTTACAGAGTACAATTGTACATTTTGACCATGGTTGTTTTGAGCGATCTTCGGTAGGCATGTGGGATGACTTTTTCTTACATAACACGATGTGACTATTTCTCTGTGTTCCATTTGGTATTGTGTGGCCCGGTTCGGGTAGTTTGGCAGTTAGTTTTTGGTTCTCAATCGCTCATAAGAACCTTTAAACTCTCCAACTACGTAGAAAGTCCACATCTTCTTAGGGGGTCACTTTTTCCCGAGCTAATTTTGAGTTTGTCTCGGAAGGCCTCAATCATCAAAAAGGCTCTCGTAACGCGCTTGAGCACGTTCCATGCTGCGTGATAGAATCGACTTTAACAAGCTCTCCTGTGTCGTTTTGGCACACACTTTTTGAGGGTCCTGAAACACAGATTCACTGGTCAATTTGCTTTGCGAACCTGGCAGCTCTCACTTTATGGACTTCGTAGACTTGAAGCCCTCTTTTTAGCTCCTCTAAACCAAGCTCTCTTTCAACTCTTTCTACAGAACCTTTTCTTGCAGCATTCTCTTCCTGCTGTTTAGAGAGAATCTTCTTTTTTTCTCCTATTTTTCTATCCTCTCAGTCTCTTTTCTTTTTCTTTGGCAAGAAAGATAGTCTTGCTCGGCCATAATCTTCAATACAGCTCTGGTAGCGCATACTCCATAACTTTTTCTTTTCTTCTTTAACGGAAAGGAAAGATAATGGAAGAACTGTTCTGCTTGTTGTACAACGCTAGAGTCATCTCTGACACAATCAAGTTGTCTTAAGTTGCAGTGCACAATTACATACATTTTCCAAACATACACCACAAACATCTTGTTTTCTTTTATCACAGTTTAGAGAACGACTTCCTACTTCAACGTTCACCGATTATACTTTCCATAGTAACATGCACACTAATTTCCTGCGCAATGAGAGATTATTACCAACAGCTCTGGTCCACTCACTAATGTGTTTGTATCCATAAGTTAAGATGAGATAAGATAATCCTTTATTAGTCCCACAGTGGGGAAATTTCTGTTCTTACAACGGCTAAAACTATGAGAATACCTCAGTTGTAAAATTAAAGTATAAGATGATTCGAAAGTTATGTGCTGGTGGTAGTGGCTATTAAGGTTTACACATATGAGAATGGCTAATTGGGCCTATGACTGACGACCCCTGTGTGCATCTTATTGAGATATATGTGTGAGAGCGTCTGTTTTTCCTCAGCTCTGTTTTCCTGAACAGTCTCAGCAGATAGTCAAAAGGAAGTGGTTCTTTGCTTTGGCATGAGCACAGACAGTCACTCACCAAGAGGGGCAGAAAAGGAGGGAGGGAAAGAAGGACAGAGAGAGGAAGGAAAGTGTGTCCTTTCTATCAGTAAAGGCTAAAGAAAATAAAGCCCACCAGAGGACCCAGATTCCTATCAGCGGATGTTTCCGGACCGCTTAACAAGAGCACTTCCAAGAAAATAACTAGGAGGAGCAATGATGTGTGTCAAAGTGTATGTGCGTGCGTGTGCCTGTGCGTGTGTGTGTGTGTGGGTGGGGGGGTGGGGGGGGATGTGTGTGTGTGTCTCAATTAATGTGTCTTTGTGTGCTGAGCTTAAATTGAGCTCTGAAAACAAACGGGAGTACTATGTCCGCCGAAAGAAGTTCAAAGCCAAATGTGATGAATGAAAATGTCACCCTCCTCGAATGATAACAATAAAAGCCTCCACACTACACAATACATGAATACATGCACTCATCTCACACAACCACAGACAGCACAGGAATGTCATAACACATTGATAATGAGGAACCAAGCTGCAGGGAATTATGAGAACTTGTACAACTCCAGCGATGAGTCACGTTGCGCCTCGGAGAGGGAACAACCTCAACCCTCTCCTCTGTTTTCTTTAGTTTCGTTTAAATATGCTGACAGTAAAAGTGTCGCCACCACGCACGTGTGACGATGACTCAGGCTCCCGAATCTCCCCCGGCTCCTCCACATCCTCAAGATCAAAGCACTGTGCTGTGCTTTCATTGCTTCCTCTGGAGCAGGAAATGCCTTTTCCTGTTGTCTGGCCTGACGAGGGAAAGTTCCTTAATGGCCTGCATGTCTGTCTATATATCTCCAATGAGCCAATCTCAGAAGTGACACGCATTCGGATGAAGTCTTTCCACGAACGGCATGGGGAAGTCTTTTCTGTATTACTAATGAAGTCAACAATAAGGTTTTTGGGTTTAGGCTATGGTTTTAAATGTCAATGTTCATTCAGACACATTTTTAGACTTAACGGTAGGATTTTGTCTCGTTGTTTGAGGTTTTCCTGCTCATGATTGTGGTTTGGATGCACACGGCATCCCACTGACGTCATCTCCAAACCCCAGGCGGCGGAGAGGTGCACCGATGTGAGCACGCAAAAAAAAGAACTGGACGCAAGAGGATATCCTAACGATAAAACGCTGGGCTGTTCTCGCTCAACGGAACATACGCACACGCATTACTGACACGCACATGCATACACAGACACAACACACACATTCACAGACACGTGCATACCGTCTCCTAAGTGGCTACCAGTGCTGCTCCATTATTGAGCAGCCGTGATGTAACTGGCAGCACGCTTGTTGGCACGTAACTTCATAGACAGAGGAAGAGCAAGAGTGAGGCAGCAGCGCGAGGAGTGCGGGACGTGTTCCTGCACTTCCTCTATCAGGACAGACGTCTCCTCTGCCACTCACCTTTCATTCTCTCTCATCTCTCTCACTTTTTCCTCCCTTCATGCATTTAAATCCCTCATTACCTTCGCATTCTGAGAATGCGGAAGGTTTTGTTTTGATCGCTGTGTATTTATTTGTATGTGTGTGTGTGTGTGTTTGTGTGTTATTCGCAAAACTCAAAAAGTATTAAACCGAATCGCATGACATTTGGTGGGATGATTGGTTATTATGCAGGGACCATTTGATTTGATTTTGGGATCGATCGGGTCAAAGGTCAAGGTCATGAAAAGGTACCAAAAAAGTGGCTGCGGCGAAGGTATGCACTCTACCGAGTGCCCGTTCTAGTTTGATCCTGTTTTCTGTTTCCTCCCTCTCCTCTCCTTTGACTCCACCTGTCTATGCACGCTTCCTGAGTTCTTTCTCGTCAGTTCTGCTTCACTGAAGCTGGCCATCCAAATCTTCTTTGGCATATATCTGAATCTCTCTTTCCACTGTTCTTTTCACCCCACTGCTTCCACTCTATCGCCTCTTTAAAACAGCTCACCCTCACCCATTCACCTCTCTCCTCCGAATGTAAGAAAAGCTGCAGGATGTTCCTGAGTGTGCCCAAGGTTTAAGATTAGTTGGGTACGGTTGCCTTTTAGGTGACAACAGGATACCCTACTGGAATATGGAGGGAGTGGTTGTGTGATTAAGAGCATCGTGGAAAGGGGAGGCGCATATGTTGACATAGGACAGAGGTTGATATCATTGTGTCTGTTTACATTTTCTCCTTTCCAGGCACAGAGGACACCCATCTGAATAATGTCTGTAACAGTGATCCAGTGTGTCCTCCTAAATGCCGCTGTGAGTCAAATGTTGTGGACTGCTCCAACCTGAAGCTGACCAAGATCCCTGAGCACATCCCCACATCCACCAGTGAACTGTAAGGAAACAGGAACACATATTATTCTACACTGTTTAATATAGGAAAAGTCAGAGTGAGCATAGATTGCATTATAATAAGTCATGAGACAAATCCTTGAATTAGTTTTCAATACAAAGTTGTCTTTTTAAACTTTCTCTGAAGCCGCCTTAACAACAATGACATCACTGCTTTGGAGGCAACTGGAGTTTTCAAGAGTCTTTCCGAACTGAAGAAAATGTAAGTTGCTGATTTATTCTATTTGTTCACTTTCCCTTTCAGCATTCATACTCCAAATAGTGATTTCCTCCTCTTACATGCTGTTTCCCCCCACAGTAACCTTAGCAACAACAAGATCACAGAGATTGAGGATGGGTCATTTGAAGGCGCATCGACCGTCAACGAGCTTCACCTCACGGCCAATCACATCGACTCGGTCCGAAGTGGGATGTTCCGTGGCCTAGAGGGCCTGCGTATGCTGTGAGTGATGCAAAAACACATACAGTCACAGTCAGGCAGTCAGGCTTGAATTTCAGAAATTAAAGATATTTTTTCATTCTAATGCCTCTGGGTTTAATTTCTTTCCTCCTAAGGATGCTGAGAAACAATAAGATCAGTTGCATCCACAACGACAGTTTCACCGGGCTGCACAATGTTCGCCTGCTGTCTCTGTACGACAACCAGCTGACCACAATCACTCCCGGAGCCTTCGACACTCTGCAGACACTCTCCACCCTGTGAGACCCTGGCATACACACACGCCGACTTTAAATCATGAATGTTTATGTTTCAATGCTCTCACAACTTTTCTTACGCTCACTTTCTCCCAGTAACCTCTTGGCCAACTCCTTCAACTGTGACTGCCGGCTGGGCTGGCTTGGCGATTGGCTGAGGAGTAGGAAGATCGTGACCGGTAACCCTCGCTGCCAGCGTCCCGCCTTCCTGAAGGAGATTCCTCTGCAGGATGTGGCCCTGCCTGACTTCCGCTGTGAGGAGGGTAGGTGGTGCCAAGACACACAACTAACCGCCTCTCGTGATTCAAGTCTCTTTCTGTGTGTACTTATTGAGACCTGGACATTTCTTCCAGCTTCTCCACTTTAAATGAAGTGATCTGTCTCTCTGAAAGGAGTCACGCATTTTCGAGATCGTAGATGACCTCCACTGTGTGTAACTGCCCCATCTGGGTCTGACTGATGGAGATTTTAACGTTGCACTCTGCTCCACAATATATAATGAAAAAGAGCCGCTTAAAGTGTCTGAGCTCATTTTAAATAATGGCCGCCATTGTGCGACTCTTTTGTTTACGGAATAGATTGCTCCTAAGCTGCTGGTCGATGGCGAGCTGAGTGGAGCTATTGACCTGTTTGCCTTATTGACCAGTCAGCCCATTTGCACCTGAATGAATGCCAGACTTGTCTTCAGGCTTCTGGCAGCTTCCATTCTTTGCTCTCGCTGGTCAATATCACATTACCGAGGCTTCTCTCTCACTTTGTCCTATTTTACTTTTCACATTTGTCTCTTCCTGTTTTTTCATTGTCTCAATGCCTCGCCATCAGTTTGAAGGAGTGTGCCGCTCTGGCTCTGCTTTGCCTTTAGGTTGGCATTGTCCAAGTATTCTTTCAACTCAAATATCTTCTTTTCGCTGTCCTCCTTGTCTTTCCTACCCTCCTGATCATTACTCCTTTCTCTTCCTCTCTTGTGGCTGACTCCCCTCTAACTCCTCTGTTTTTTCAGGCCAAGAGGAACCGTCAAGCTGTGTGCCCAGACCCCAGTGTCCCAGTGAGTGCACCTGCCTCGAGACTGTGATGCGCTGTAGTAACAAGCACCTCCACACACTGCCCAAAGGCATTCCCAGAAACGTGACTGAACTGTGAGTTTATTGTCATTAATTTTGCCGATTGCATGTGTATCTTATCATTTTATCATCGTTTCAGGTATAATTATTCTTTTGTCGGGCTTTGTTGGAGTCATGTCTAGAAAGGACACCAAAAGTGATTTTAAATGGTAGAGAGGTAGCTTATGAGGTACAAAAGAGATAAGAGTTGGAGAAAACAATAGAGGCACAGAAAACATCATCATTTAGAGAAGAGGAAATGAGTCAATACACCCTACAGTTATGCTCTCAAACATTCTTCTTCTGAGTTCCCTGCAGCCCTCAGGGCTCGAGCACTGATGTCACTCTCACACTCAGAGCCAGGGATCAGTGTGTGTGTGTGTGTGTGTGTGTGTGTGTGTGTGCTTGTGCGTGAGCACGCATATTTGTGTGAAGGCCAAAAGCCTGTCCACAGGAGCATAGGGAGCAAGAGGACATTTTAATGAGCAGTTTTCAATGGAAAGGGGAGGGAATGGAATAGGTCTGGAACTTTCCAATACTGCTTCAAGTGGTTCAGACTAACACACACACACACACACACACACACACACACACACACAACCACGCACGCTGTGAAAGCCTTAAGGCCTGTCATTGTCCCAGCAGGTGTGACCAGGTGTGCCCTGTTCTGGGCTTTCATCTAGTCATCTGGAGAGTTTTCTACTCCATCATTATCCCAAGTGTCCTCTGCACCATCATTACCTATCATTACCTCTCAACCCAAAGGCCCCACTAACAGCCCTTCCCGCTCTGAGTACAGTCCCCAACAATAGCAGGAGAAAGCCCCTGTAGCCCTGCTCAGAGGCACCAGGACCCTAAAGCAGCCATTTATCAAGGTGCCAGCCCCCTAGTAGCACTTTGTGCTGGCAGTCAGCAGGTTGCTTGTATCCCTGCAGGCACGGTGTCAACTGTGGTGGCTTGTAAATACATCAGTATGTTAACACACACATGCATGAACGCACATACAAGCATGTGTACCTCAGTCACTTCATACATTAGTGTGCATGGTCACGTTCAGGAAACGCTGAGATTTCACAAAAATGCCACCGACTGTAATGCGTTTGCCATCTTTTCCCAGTCATGCAGTCCCAGTAGAAGTTATATACAACCAGTGTGTGTCTGGATTACGACTGACCTCCATGCATGAGACACAATGTTGAGTCAAAACATCTGAAAAAAGAGTAATAGAAAGACAAAACAATCAACTGTTTGGTGTAACATGAGATTATTTTGCCACAAGAGCGTGGGGAAAAAGTGCTCTGTGTAAAAAGTGTGATGTCCTGCAACAACCTCCACAGGCCTGCACCTAACCAGCTTGATATAATTCTATTTGGATATCAATTACTCACCTTGTTACCTTGTATCCCTGCAGATAACGTTTTCCTTGCATGCCTCTACTGTGAAAGCCTTGATGAACTAATGTAAACAGGGGCCGCATTCAACAGCAACATTATATAAAACATCCGTTTACAAAGCACAACTCTAGTGAAGTATAATCCAAGTCTCATTTATCCAGTCTTATGTTCACTATATCCCAGACACATGCCTTTTCACTAAAACCTTACTGCATAAGGAGTCCTCAATATTTCACATTTTATGTGATACAAATGTTAATATGTCAGTGAATGAAAATGTAGATTACATTTTGGATGATGGAGTGGGAGTTTCTAGACTTGTCATTGCATTTTTCCTCTTTTATTCTGTTTCTTTGTTCCAAACTGCTCAGTAAAAGTATGTTTGATCAAATAACTCAACACCTGCTGTAGCACCTTCACTGTAAAGCCATCTCAGCGTCCCATGTCTTGGTCTCAATGGGACAGTGTGTGTCTCTTTGTCCAGGTATCTGGATGGAAACCAGTTCACTGTTGTGCCAAAGGAACTATCCACCTTCAAACACCTGCAGCTGGTGTAAGTGTGTTTCTGTTTTCTGTCTTTCTGCCTCCCTTGTGTCCCTGTGCAGATCAACACAGTGAACTTATGCCGTTTACACTGTACTTTCAGAGACCTGAGCAACAACAAGATCACCTCTCTGACCAACTCGTCCTTCGCTAACATGAGCCAACTCACAACTCTGTAAGTGAACCAGTCTCAGACAGGAGGATGAAAACAGATGAATTGGATATGGATGTATCTGTAATTATTTTAACATTGCAGAATCCTGAGCTACAACTCCCTGCGTTGTATCCCCAAAATGGCCTTCAGTGGACTGCACTCTCTCCGACTGCTGTGAGTTCATTTTTATATTCCAAATGCATGCAGACATAAGTGTGTGTTCATCTTCGGTCTAAGGTTAAAATCTCCTTTTTAATACAAGGTATCCTGCCAGTGGTATGAGCGAGATGTTAGGCAAATCAAACGTACGAGCCTTTCTCTGTCACATAATATCAGGACAATTCTCAAAACAGCATCTGGAGACGAGTTCTGTTGAAAGCATCGTTCTGAAACAAGATAAAACTCACTGTCAGATCAAGTGAGTCATTAAAGGATATTTTGCAGCGTTCACTGACTGCAGAAGCGACGCAGCAGATGCTGAGAATCTTTTATTGACTCCAGAGGACTGAAACACAGTTATGACAGCGTATGAATTCACACACACGCTCACACTCTCACAACCTCCGACCTATTTACTCTGTTTAAATGGCAGCCAGCAGCGTCGCTCCATTTCCTACTCCTGCCCACACCTCATCTTTAGGCATCTTCGCAGCCCGCCAGTTCACCTCCAAACGCCCTGAACTCATCACCGCCTCACCGTCAGGGCCAAACACGCGCCCCCACAGCCCGCTGTACAGAATCACTCTGACACTGATTACCGGCGAACGTTTGCCCGGCTAACCGTAATGGTTTTGACTTTGCCTCCGGGCTTTTGTGAAGTTATGAAGTCTTTGATTGTGCACTCTCAGTGACCATGGGCTCCCCGTAGTTGGATCAGTCTGCTAAATAACTGAGATGTATAATATAAATATGTTCGACAGATAAATGACGAAACCAAAACCAATCGTTGGACCTGCATCCAATGAAACAGCAGCCGGAGGCCTCACGCTTTGACTCAAATGTACAGTTTGGTTCCGCGAAGGAGAAACAGAGACCAGGCCCAGCCACACTCCTTATGAGATTATATATGCATCTATATGTGTGTGTGTGTTTATGTGTGTGTGTCTGAATGCATAGCTTATATGTTTGTCATCTACTGGCTTGGTGCCCCTCGGTATGTGTGTGGGCGTCGAACTTATCGGCCATGTGTGCTCATAGCAGGCACGCTTTTTACTACTGACAACAAAGCTTCAACAAAGCCTCTTTTTACAGCAGGATTCGACCCGAGCGCGTTCATTACGAGGCACAAAGCGTCGGAGCCCTTTCAGCGTGGAATGAGAGTGAAGCTCGGCCATCATTAGCTGATGCCGCCTTGCTCGGCCGGGCGCGGCGCTTTGATCTCTAATGAAGCGGCGTCAGTCTCTTCTGCTCTTACTCACTCACGCCAACTTCACTTTTAAAATATTGCAAGTGTGCTAGACGCCATGTGAGGCCCTCCCCGAAACACCACACGCCTCACGCACACACACCACATAGACTCAGTACTATATAAGCTCAGACATACACACAAACAGACGCACACACACATGCATATATATATGCACAGACTGTCTGGACTACCTTATTGTCTCAGTCAAATGGGAGTCCAAATAAAGCAGAACACTTTGATGTCTTTATTGCTGCTGTGATCAATCATAAGCCTCCCATTAAATGTCAATTTGTGCCACGGCTTTTCTTTTCTTTTTTCACAGCAAAGCAATGAGCTCTATTTAATAGTTTCAACCGGGTTCAAAGTTTAAAGTTGGAAGCTTCATAGAAAACCACAGCGAGATGCCAAAGCCGGCTACGAACGGGACGCACTCGTGCGTGCTCACACACACCGAGGTGCCAAAGCCTTTATAAAGCTGCACCTCTGGCTTCACGGAGCAGTAAAGAGGAGAAGAATCATTAACGCTCATGGCTTCAAACAGACCAGGGGTCTGAGCCTGGCATGGGTGTGGTGTGGTTGGGTGTGTGTGTGCATGTGTGTGCGTGGGTGCATGTATGTGTGTGCAATAGTTGTGGTTTGAGCTGCAGATTATTAAGCTGCTAATTGGCCTGCTGGGTATTAGGTGTGAGGTGGGTGAGCCGCTCTAGGGTGTGGTTCACTAGGTCTTGGGTGGGAAGCTGTGACAAAAGAAAGTGATATGAAAGAGTGTAATAAATGAAGAGAGCTGAAAAAAATTAGTTAATGCATGCAAAGAATGAAATTAATCCTTCTTGGATGCGGTGCTGTGACTAACTGCCAGTATTACATGATGCTCAAAACATGTAGCTCAGAGGACTCACACCCTCACATCTCCTTAATAACATGGTTGCAGGTAAACAAGCCGATG
Source organism: Pseudoliparis swirei (assembly GCF_029220125.1). Lineage (NCBI taxonomy): Eukaryota > Metazoa > Chordata > Actinopteri > Perciformes > Liparidae > Pseudoliparis > Pseudoliparis swirei. The sequence continues at coordinate 13,015,297 of NC_079404.1, forward strand.
TGAACATTGTGAACATCTGTACATTGTAAAACATTATTTTACCTGTCCGGAAGCATCAAATGCAATTCCATTCTCAGGAATGAGCCAAACTAGAGATAGGTTTGACATATGGAGTGGTGTAATGATTTACAGCTGCAGAAAATAAAATCACAAAAGGTTAGACAGAGAGAACGTTCGCAGGAGAGCGGATCAGGTTTCTTCCTGGAGACTCCCTGGCTCCTTTCTCCCGTGAGATCGCTGCCTCGTTGGCACAACGCGGCTGGCTTCATGCCCTCAGTATCCTAACTCCCACTACCTAACTACTCACTCTACACTAATAAGCATCCCCCCTGCACACAGGCCAATTAACTTGTTGTCTCAGATCGTGCAATGGTATATGGTCGCTTTCGTACATTGACCAGCTTCGCTGTCTGTGTCCTTTCGCCTGATTCGTCAACAGCTTAGTAATAATGTACAGATCAAACAAACAAAAAGGAAGTGGGTTTTTAAAGGATGCTCATACATTAGTTCCAATTATCCAGGCATAGAGAGCAGATGCATCATGTATTGGTGCTGCAGACGGAGTTGTGGTAACATTAGCATGCGGTCAGCTGAGGGCTGGAGGTGGTAATGACCCTGCGGATTACAGCAGCCATCAGTCATTTAGCCATTAAGCCATGTTGGCTTGTCCCCCTTGATAGTGTTTAGAGAAAACCAAAGAAACAGGTCATATGAAAGAGTTTATAAGCACATACACATTGATACATGACATATAAACATGCATATGCCTCAAAATGCAACCACATTAATATACCTGCACACACAATGACACTCATGTTTTTCACGGCCCTGCATGTGGTGCAACGACGTTCCCTCCCTCCTTCTGGACGCGTGTTGGTCCTGCCAGCCAGACATATGGAAACCTGACACCAGTCATTCACATACTTATGGACCTCACATCTCTGCCAGCTGCATATGGATTGACTACAAATACAAACACAACACAACACAGAAATATCCCTCAACACATTTACTGTTTGTCATTCTAGCTGTCTGAAAACACATTTTTGTCTGTAGGACAGCAACAATTCATTCTCAGAAAACTGTAAAACGCTATTTACAGTCTCCGATTACATTTCCCCAAGATGACATTTTCCTGTAGGTGGTTTTGTCTGACCAACAGTGCAAAATCCAAAAGATATTCAATCATAAAAATCTTTTTGAAGTTTTGAAATAATCTAAATAGTACATTTGACATTTTCTGTCAATAAACTAATCAATGAATTGTCTAATCATTTCAGCTCTAATAATACGACATAGAAATTACACAAAATTGTATTTTTTTCTTTTGATGGATGTTTATGGTCATCATTTTTCATCTCCTTCCTCGATCACCCCTCAGGTCTCTCCATGGCAACGAAATCTCAGAGCTTCCTGATGGCATCTTCACCGATGTGGCCTCACTGTCCCACTTGTAAGTAGTAACACACACACACACACACACACAGACACACTCACAGAGACACATACACACACACGACTGTATGCCCCAATGGCAGCCTATGTGATACTGTCTGCACTTACCACTCACTTACACATGTAGGCACACACACATGCACACACACCTATACACACGTTAAAACACAGAGGAGGTCTGGTCAGACATCCGGAGAGCGTGGTTCACAGTGGCCTGTCTGTAGTCCTCTTTGGTGGGCTTCACATGAGCCAAGCCCTCCCTTAATCAACTGCAGTCCTGTGGTTGAAGTAACACACAGAGACCCCTGTACTGTCTCATCTCCCTGTCACATCACCGAAACACACACACACACACACACACATTTACTGAAATGCAAACAGATTATCCATGGTCTGTGGACATTTGTGTTTGTTTTGGTTTGTTTATTTACGTCTGTAATTTAGTGTGAGGCATGTAGGCCCAGTGTGGTTGTGCATGTACTCGTGGACATGTGTAAAACTACAGTCTCACAGTATCATAGTTTCGTATCTTTGCAGCGTTCCCTCGATATTCACATCATCCATTGACAGTCACCGATCAATACTTCTATCAGTGTCAGAGTTGGATATGTCGAAGGGGGATCGAGAGGACTAAACAAAGACATGTTGTGGATGGCTGTACAGCGGTCAAGGCTGCAGGAAAACAGGGTGAAGGAAAGGATGGAGGGCAGCCATTGATCCATTGATCCACAGTCACAGTCAAGTGGCCTTCATGTCAGCAGATGTCAGGTGTCAGCTATTGGCCGGCCCTGAAAGATGAGCTGTGTTCCACCGTCATGGAACAGCATCGATTCAGGAGTGTTTGTGCATACAGCAGAAGGACAGGGCAGCATTGATTCACGACCACCATGACAGAAGTGGTTACGAGGGCCTTCTGTTTGCACCTTTGTCTATAATTGAGAAGCCCTTCTCCATATGATGTATGCACAAAGTGCCATTGAGCATTCAACTTTGAATCTTCTTTATTCTTTGAGCAAAACGTGGTGTTTATATCTATAGTACACAAAGTTAAGCTGGTTTGATTTACGTAAGGCTGCAGAGACACCTGCTGGTGACCGAGTGTATTACAGGGGATGGCAGAGTTTGTTCCTGAACTAAAGGAGGGTGAAAAGTATAACAAAGCCGCCCTAAATCATGAAACCATTGATCTACTCATCAGGGCAATTGGTGCCAACCCCTTGCACTGTGACTGTCGCCTCCGCTGGTTATCTGACTGGGTGAAGACCAGCTACAAAGAGCCCGGCATCGCCCGTTGTGCTGGCCCACCGGGCATGGAGGGCAAATTGCTGCTCACCACACCTGCTAAGAAGTTTGAATGTATAGGTGAGTTATTGTGATGGCCACGGATACATAATATAAACACCACTATTAACTTCTTAACGACCTGGTATTTCTCAGGTGATGTGGACATGACCGTGCTGGCCAAGTGTAACCCCTGTCTGTCCAGTCCCTGTCTGAACCACGGCATTTGTCACAGCGACACAATGGAGATCTACAGGTGCAGCTGTCCTCCAGGATTCAAGGTCAGAGCTACACAATGCTTCCACCAATCTGCGAATATCCTCCATGTGTTGCAGGGGCTTGAAGTAATATAATAATATATAGCAAAAATAAAAATGTATATGAATTATTCTAATTTTATAAATATGATTTGTCTTTCCCTGTCTCAGGGCAAGAACTGTGAGACAGCTCTGGATGCCTGTGTGAGTAACCCATGTGCCAATGGAGGAACCTGCCAAGTGAAGGAGGAGGAGGGGCAATACAGGTGAGGAAGCCGAGCTTTGAAATCGTATTCATGTCACAAAGTTTAAGTTGCAATGAGGATGTAATGAGTGTGTGCGTTTTCACAGTTGCTCATGTCCTCTGGGCTTTGAGGGCCCCACTTGCCAAACCAACATTGACGAATGTGAGGGCGACGACTGTGAGAACGGTGCAACCTGCGTCGATGGAGTCAACAACTACACTTGTTTGTGTCCCCCCTACTACACGGGTTAGTGCATGCAGCACAGTTCGACTCGAGAAGCAACTGCGACGCAAATCCCTGTGGATAGACAGGCACAACTGTTTTTGAAGTAGAGATATTTGGTATGAGACCAACAAAAATCTGCCAGTAAATTTCTTATTTTTGAGCTAAAAAAAACAAGCACCCAATCGCACATAAAACACATTTTACGAAGACTTTGACATCGCCAAAGAAATAAATGAACTCTAGGTTGTCTTTTAAATTAAAGACTGAAAGACATGAATTACTCTGCTTCTATATAGATGGAACATATATATTCATTCTGAATTATTTTCGTCCTGCCAACTTTTAAAAAGTCTGATACCAACTTGGAATAAGCAAAGCCATCGAGTCATTTAATCATCTTTTCAGATGTTTCTTGTCTAGCTGACAAAATGAATTGAATATGTTACCAAAAGGCTTCGTAATGCATTGCAAAAAATACTTGAAACATTTCAAATGCATCATGATGTAACAATAAAGTGCTGTAAGATTGTTTTTGCAGAATGGTGCTTTCTGTGTTTTGCAACAGTTTACACTTTTCTTTATTTATATTTGTTTTGGTGTAGGGGAGCTGTGCGAAGAAATGGAGGATGTGTGCGCCCCAGGACGGAGCCCCTGCCAACATCAGTCTACCTGCCTCATCACCTCCACCGGCCCCAAGTAAGTGCTGCCATCAACATCAGAGGCAGTCAAAAAAATGATGACTCCCTATAATGCAAAATGGACGGTCTCAGATGAAGCGTTGTCCTTTGATGTCACTGTTGTGTTTGTGTGTTGCAGGTGTGTGTGCTCTCCTGGTTATGTTGGTGACGACTGCAGTGTAGACTACAATGACTGTGAGGAGCATCGCTGTCAGAGTGGAGCTCAGTGTGTGGACGAGCTGAACGGATACTCCTGCGACTGTCCTAAAGGATACAAGTGAGAAGAGCAAACATGTAACACATTCAGGGATTGACTTTAATCTGCTTCACCAACATGGACCTTCTTCTCTGTCTCTCTATAGTGGTCAGTTGTGTGAGGTTCTCCCATCTCCACTGTCCTTATGTGAGCTGGCCGACTGCCAGAACAACGCACCGTGTGTGGAGCGAGGCGGGCGGGCCCTCTGCCAGTGTCCGCCGGAGTTCGGGGGTCCAAGCTGCGAGAAGCTGGTCAGCGTCAACTTCATTGACAGAGACTCCTACCTACTGCTCTCTGACCTCAAGAACTGGCCACAGGCCAACATCACCTTGCAGGTACACGAGTGGGATTGAATATGACGCCTGTGTGCACACGCTGCCTTTCTGACACCTGAATATTTCAAACATCCTCTGCAAACATGGTTTTTCTGTAGGTGTCCACAGCTGAGGATAATGGCATCCTGCTGTACAATGGCGACAACGATCATATTGCAGTGGAGCTCTACCAAGGTCATGTCAAGGTCAGCTATGACACCGGCAGCCAGCCAGGACATAGCATCTACAGGTGAGTTGCCTTTGAACCAGTGAGGTTTACTGATGAAAAGGTGCCATTTATATTTTTCTTATATCTTACGTCTAATCTCTGTTTCCAGTTCTGAGACTATTAACGATGGCCAGTTCCACACTGTGGAGCTTGTGACCTTTGACCAGATGGTGAACCTGTCCATTGACGGAGGTCTACCTACAACAATGGACAGCTTTGCGGTGGTGCGGCCCCACAACGGGGAGGCTCCACTATACGTGGGGGGTAGGGGCCCTCTCCAGAACACACCTCCCTCCTCTGCAGGCACTCTTAACTACTCCACTACTGTCTATCACCTCCCCCCCCCCCCCTTCGCTTTGTCACCACTGCAACCAACGCCTCCCCTCAACCATGCATCCCTTCAACCCTATGCTACCTCCACCCACACCATCCTCACCCTCAATCTTGACTGTGTTTGCTAGGGGCCGCACAATAATTCACAACAAATAAATATGCAGATGCCATATACACATACGAACAAATACATAACTCTCAAAAATGTGATTTTGGATTACAATTTATCGTGAAAATACAACACACCGTTTGATAGTCCAATAGATCTATGTATCGTTTGTCAAACATGTCTGACGCTATGTGAGTCCGCCCTCTGGTGACTTCCATAAGAACTAGCAGACAGTCTTCACTTCAGATGTGTCCCTTATTTGCATGGATGAGTTTTACTGTCTTGTTTTGTAATGTATGATTTACTTCATCTTGAGATTCACGTAATCTAAAGATTTTTCTAATTAATACAACAATTATTTGTTGTTGTCATGCCAGTTTGCTCAGGAGTGACCTGTCGTGTGTCTCAGTGCTGCGATGTGTTGTTGTCCTGTTCTTCACTCAAACAACACTACAGCAGACATTTTCACACACCACTGACATTTGTTTTAAGGATGATGTGTCTTGTGGTGAAAATGCTAAATATCTAAAACCCAGAGTCCATTCATTTGACAAGGTGTACACTGACTGTTGGGATACCCATATGTCCTTCATTACATTCATATCAGCCCTGTGTTAGCTGTCTGTCTGTGATCCAGTATTCACATCTGTACACCTTTTATTAAAGTCATGTTTCCCCTCTCCTCCTCCAGGCATGCCAGTGGATGTCCACTCCGGCGCTTTCCGTCTCTGGCAGCTCCAGAACGGTTCCAGTTTCCATGGCTGTATCCAGAACCTATACATCAACAATGAGCTCCAGGACTTCACCAAGACACAGATGAAGCCTGGCGTGGTGCCGGGCTGCGAGCCCTGCAAGAAGATCTACTGTGTCCATGGCATATGCCAGCCTGATGGCTTCCGGGGACCAGTGTGCCACTGCCAGCCCGGCTGGAGCGGGCCCCGCTGTGACGAGATAGCGCCCAACCCCTGCCAGGGCAGCAAGTATGTCAGCGAGTGGAATGCAATTCATATTTAACAGTCAACATCTAACTGCCCGTTGTCTTGTGGAAGGCGTACTCAAATCCTTTAAAGTAAAAGTATCAATACAGTACAGTAAAGATGCACTATTACATCTATTGCATTCAAGATCCCATTTAAGTAAAAGCACATAGGCATTATCAGCTATTCTTAAAAAAAGTTATTGATCTGCAGAAACAATAGCTCCTGTAACTGATTTATTATAATGCATTACCTTGTTAAAGTGTTTCTGCTGATACAACAACGTCTAAGTGACATTTTAGTTTTGTATCTTAGGTAGAGATCATTTTATAGATACATTAGTTGAGAGATTCTCAACTTTCTGTGACTTAAGGCACACTCCTGATTGTTTGAGGACCACCTTCACAAATAAATAAGAAAAAAACACATGACAAACGTGAATGAATAAACATGGCTGTAAATATGTGTAATAGCCATACATATTATTCTTTTCCTCACCTCACAAAAGCCGATCCATCTTGTGTCGCTGGATGAAACCCGAGCTGGTCTCTACTCTACCTGATGTGTCTGGATTGGCGTGTTTATATTCAAATGTAACAGGTCATTTAAATTGGTCATTTTATTTGATGTGTTTAATTTATTAGAATGATTGCGCATATTTAGATTACCAAATTAATTTGTAATTTGAAGTTTACCTCCTCAGCCCACCAAAAGTATTTGGAAACTCTTTTTTTTTTACCATGATACTGCTTCTCAAAAACGTCATTGATTAATATACTGAGCCGGGAATTTGATCAACGTAATTGTGTGTTACTAGGTGTGTCCATGGGAAGTGCATCCCTCTGGACTCTCAGTCGTATCGCTGCGAGTGTGCGGAGGGTTTCCGCGGTGCCCTGTGCAACCAGCAGGGGGAGCTGTTCAACCCCTGCCGCCGCCTGTCCTGCAAACACGGTCGCTGTCAGATCTCAGACTCAGGAGACGCCTTCTGTCACTGTGAAAGTGGCTACACTGGGGACCTCTGTGACGCAGGTAGGTTTCCTCCGTAGACACTTAAATGAAATATATATATATATTTTTTTTAGAGGTGATATGATTACTATACCATTACTTTTTATCAGGGGCGTCTGTAGGATTCAAAGAAAGGGGGGGGGGGGGAGCTAAGCCCCAGGGGTAGTATGTGGCATGATGGGGTATGTATACGCGCTGAAGCCCCCCTAAAATAGGCCTAACGACGCCCCTGCTTTTTATTGATTTTTTTATGCCGTACTATACTGACTTTTCCTATGATCTCCTTTATGGCATAATATATTATGACTTTTTAAAGACATACTATATACTATGACATGACTGTCTCCCCAGTGCTTACTTGTTGGGTCTCTGTAAATTACAGAGTACGGTCCAGACCTGCTTGGTATGACAAGTCTCACGGATAGCTATTGTTATGGTTTGACGCTACATACATGAATTGAATTAAACCTTACGAACTTGTATACTTTGACTAACTATGACATTATCTTGAAATTGCGATGACACAAAATACTATTACTTTGTAATGTGTATGGAAAGGGTCTTAAACATGAACTATAATATAACTTGTCCTGGCTGTACCCTGGTGACATTTACTACGGTCTTTTTCATGTTTTCCAGAGTCTGAATGCCGAGGGGAACCTGTGCGAGACTTCTACCAGGTACAGAGAGGTTACGCCATCTGCCAGACAACACGCATGGTTTCTTGGGTAGAGTGCTCTGGAGTCTGCGATACAGGGGCCTGCTGCGCCAGCCAGCGGATGAAACGCCGGAAATACACCTTTGAATGCAGCGATGGAACATCCTTCAGCGAGCAAGTAGAGAAGACCATCAAGTGCGGCTGTAAGGGCTGCATGTAGCACCATTTACTCCCACTTCCTGCCGCCGAGCAGAAGATAGAGAGAAAGGAAAGAAGAAAGAGGACTGGAGTAAAGCGAGGGAGGGAAAGAAAGAAAAAGAGAGAGTATAAAGAATATATATAAAACCTCTATCTATATATTATGGACAACAATGTTTGTAAAATAGGACATTTCCTCCCCTTCCAAGGGTGTGTGACCTACAGTAACACAGAGAAAGCAACATCACGAGCAACAATGTAGAGGTGACCACAGCAGCAACAGAACCGTTGTGTCTGCAACATTGTTCCAAGCGGTCCAGAGATTTCAAAGGTTTTGCATTCAGAGCGAGGCATCCCTCCATCCAAATGACCCAGTGTAGATTCCCCATCCATCTGTGAGGCCTCTGGCAACCTGGCCACCATCTACCATCTTTGCTGGAGGCAGTGAGGACATCGGGGTCCAGCCTGGCTAAGAAATGGCAAAAGAGAGGAAGAGAAAGACAAAAAGAGAGAAACAGAGGGATGAGAAGGGAGCTGGACCGTTTGACTTGGCAAAGCTATCTTGAGTTGAGCTTGGCTGGGTTACCTGGAGAGGGCTGGATATGGTTTGGTTCGAGTTAAAGTTGTTGTTGGTTTGGTGTAGTAATTTCTCTGCCGGGATACACTCATCCATCCACACGTGCACATGTCGAAGTGAACAAAGAACAGGTAGGGTTAGAGTGGCACATAATCCAGTGCGGATGTGGTGACTTTGAGGCCAGGTGGTCTGGCTGTGAGGTACCGTAACATAGAAACTCCATAAAAATAGAGACTGCACTGACTAGCAGCACTGAAGAGGACAGTCTCTGAAGTCCTCGTGGCATACACACATGTCCAGTCTTAACACTTCTAAGAGTGACAGGGCTTGTGTCTGGTTCAAAGATGTAATCTGTTTGCATAACTGCCCTGGTGCTGGCAGGGCCCAGCATTTATCATTCCCCCAGCATGCATTGCCTCAGGGTTAGGATGATTTGCATAATCCCACCCCCTTTGGGCAGGAGGCTGTTTAGTATTAAACGTGTGCAAACTGTTGCATGTGTGGAGAAGTTTGCCAACAAATATGTAGAGCTTCTTAATATCTTTATACATTTTATCAAAAAAGGTTGCAGATTCATCTTGTGATTTTTATTTTGTTCTGTCTAATTTGTCATATTGATTTGTTTTCTTTTGTTGTTATTTTTTGTTATATTTTGTCTCACGATGTAACCTAACTCCTTTAGCCACCCCCCAACAACTCTTTATATAGAAATGCCTAACAGATTCTAATATATATATTTGTATTTCATTTTGGTATAGTATTTTTCTATGTTAAAGAGTAAGTCTGTTTCTGGAAGCTTTGGGACTGGTGGTAAGGCATTCGGTTGGTTCCCTCTGTGTTTTTATTTGTTGATCTCACTTGCTTCAACAAGGTAATTAATTACATTAATTGGCCAAAAATACAGCAGATGGTTGGCCTTGTTGTATATGAGGCAGTATTGGTCTAGAAATATGTTTAATATTGTATATGTTGTCTTCCATGTGAATATTACATATAATTCATGAGAGTCTGTGCTTGATTTTATTTATTTGATCTAAAGGCATTTTCCTGTAGAAAGTGAAAGGCATACATGTTGCTGACTTTCAAATATTTTCTCAAATTTTAAAAAGAACAAAAAAGGTAAAATAATGAATAAAAACAGCATAAACATCTGTAAGGTATTTGTAACATCACTTGATGACGAGTTCTGCCAGTGTTTTCCTGCCCTCTGGCTCAGACATTCCTCATTTGCTGCAAGGGCTGGAGAGGTAAGAGCTGGGATTGAGAACGGTCCCCCTCAGATGTACCTTGTAATTACCATACCACACTTCACGGCTTCGGATTGTTTTCATGTTCATTTTGTTGAAGTGATGGGTTGTATTTCCATCATTTTATTTTGAAAGATGTTTGCCGTAGGTGTTTTTAGTTCAACGGAGTTAAAGTAGTCAAGCTCAACTTATCATAAGCTGCTGTCAAGCCAGAAGAAATGGAACGAGATTGCTTCTGAGGACAATGATCATGTTAAGGTATCATCCTGTGTGACGCATTACACGCCCGTGACTGACGGATCACACGAGAGAAAGATCTGGACATTTCAATGTCAGTCGGTTCTATCCACACGCAGAAAAAAAAGAAGAAAAAACTGTGCCAATTACGGTGAACACAACAGTCATACCTGAATGTATAAATGTGTATAGATAAATATGACCTATGCTTATTCATGAAGTGGTAACTTTTAGCTGTTAATTAGTTTCCAATGTAAGATATAGAGATCACATACTGTTCAATGTGTGACAGTCCATCAGGATGGCTCATGGCATTGCTCTCCCTGCAGATTGGGGTTGTGTTTATACATTTTGCTGATCATAATGTTCAAAGTCTCTTTATTGTGTGACAGGCTACAGCGCCAGATATCAGCTTGGTACAATGAACACAGAGCTCCTATTCAAAGTGCTTCCCATGTGACCTTTGTTTTACCTGCTGTTGATCCCAGTAGTGTACAATAACAATAAAAGAAGATCTCATGAAGGGTACTGATGAACAGTCACTGTAACTCGTAGGCCGTGTGCCTCGTAAAGGTGCATCTTTAGTTGAATGTGGCTTTCTTTTCATGTCTCCTTTCCTTCCTCTGCACTGATCTGTCCTGTGCGTTCAACCTCCCGGTAGACATCTAGTGGTGCTTGTGCTATATTGAGATGTAATTCAGTTTATCTGGTCACATGACCAGAAACACAGATTGACCATCCTATGAACTATATACTGACATATGTTATTGTAAACGACACAATGTCTCTGTTGTATTGAACTGGTGCAAAAGCTTAAGAAATATCCCTTGTTGGGTTCAGTCTGTTTACTTTTTGTTACAGGATTGATGGTGGGATTAAACTGAAAAACTCCCAATAATGCTGAATGTATGTAGTGCCACCGACAAAATGTTTACCAAACCTCCACTTTTTCATTAATTAAACTTAAATGTGTGTGCTTTTAACAACGTTTTGTCTTTTTTTCATCTTTTACTTAATGTCTAATTTGTTATTTTACAAAACATAAATTAATAAACATGTTTAAGCCAACGCAGATGAGAAGTCAATAATCCAACAGTAGATTAAAGTCTTACAGAATTACGTCACGTTCTCTACATGACTATAAATAAACTATACATGATAACATAGTTGGAAGCATCTCAAAGACTAGGTTCCTCCACTAAATACATGTGTATTCATCGGCTACTAAGTATTGGGCCACTTGCTAATGCTTTCTCCACTCGTAGCACACGTGTCTGGAAGGTCGCTGCCTGGGCAGCATTCTTTGGTGGTGATGCCCTTATACAGCTTGACAAACTAGGGTTTACAAACTCAAGCGAAGTCGGCAAGTAGCTGCTAATTTAAAGTTGTCATAAGGAATCAATGCCTTGGCTTCCAGTGTTAATGTTACATTTAACCATTTTGTAAGAGAAGACATAACCAGGCCGTAGTTTGACGTACTAGTAATGACAGTGGGAATAATAATTACTGTGGTTATTTTGTATTATAATCATATTATAATCAGCTCAGCAGGATGTGTTGGGGATCCCCTCTTCATCTCTTCTTCATCCCAGCACGAGTCATTAGTTCATTCCTCTGCGCCAAGGGAGCCTTCTATGTTCATGGGCCCGCCAAATATCATTTCAAAAGGACAGAGGATTTCTGGATCTGATGCTCTCATTGTGTCTCAGCAGGAGCCTCGGGCCGGCCCGGTCCTGGATCAGCACAACATTTGGTCACTTTGTTTCTAGAGTGCCATGATTAGACATTATTTATTCTCCTTTCTTCTTCACAAATAAACATTTGCAAATCTGATCATTTGAACTCTCAAAATTGCCTTTTGAGGCTTTCTTCAGTATCAAACTCAAGTGCCAGGTGTTATTATAATAAGTACATTGCAAACACAGGTCACTCAGACTTTGATAAATAAAAAATGTGAAAGGGTAAGAAGGGAATTTAATTATGCGCTGCAAAGAACGTTTGCATTTCCCCATTGAGGTGAACGTGGCCCGTTCCGAGAAGCCGTTATTCACTCAGCCCGTTTTCCGCTGGGCTGATGGAGGCAAGGTGTTGACACGACTGTCCCTCGGCGGAAGCTTCCCGTGGTGCTCAGGACGCAGGGCCACACCTTGGGGAATGCCTTGCTTGGCTCCAGCAAGGCATTTCCCAAAGCTGAATAGATGGCTTTGGCATGAGGGCAGAGCACCGGGGGCACCGGCGCCTCAGCTGCCTGGCACTCATGGAGGGCAGGAGATATGAGGGGGCAGGATATTAAAGGTCGGTATGCGTTAAATATCGTGTTCATCCCCGGACAGAGGCGGGGGCTCAGGGGAGACCGTGTGCAGCGTTTCAGTGTATCGCGCCGCCTCCACTGTGGACATTCATAACGGCTGTAAACACTGTTGCATTTGAATATACAATCTAGTATATTTCAATAATACAGAGCCATTTAGCTTTCCCTTTCTGAATAAATAACATGCAAACGCTTGTATAAAAGAGCCAAGAAACAGAGATAAAATTTAAACATCTTTATATCAACTCCAGCAAAAATACAAAGTTCTGAACATAAAGATGTATCATTCATGGGATCACCACAAATAAAGCAGTTTGTTTCTTTCTATCATACAAAACCAAAATCTTTAAATAGCAACTGCAAATAAACATGTTCAAGTCTGATTCGGTGGGCTGGTTTAGATTTGCTCAATCCGTTAGCCTACATGAAGTTTTTAAATAACAATAAAAACATGAGACATGTTTTGCATTTACAGATGATTTACCCTCTAAGTGAAATGAACAGAATAAAAAACAACACTGTGCTAAAAATGACAATTGACGATACACTAATGCCAAACACTACTGGAAGTTAAGAAACTTCACAATATGAGAACATCTGTCCAACAATAATAAAACAAACAACATAAAACTGCACCATACTTTGATTAACAACTCAGAAGTGTGACTAGACTACCCCAAACATATATCCAACTCTAATAATTAGGGAAGGAATTCATCTCCCTGTCATCTGCTACTGATGCTCAAGTGGCCGCAAACGTCATTCATATGAACCGACTAAATATACATACTTGTCAGGTCTTTGCTGGGATGAAATAGTGTTGCGAAATGATACAAGCCAGGATCTCAAAGTCATTTCAGATCATTTGTCAGGACAGCATTTTGACGGGCACCAAATGCACAAACACATTATTGAATGAGGTTAGCATCTTCAAAGCTCAGAGGCATAAATATACTTTGGGGTTTCAGTCGTAGAAAGACAACCGCTCGAACGAGAGTTGCTCAAACTGTCGCCCACATCAACGAGACTTAACAGATACAGAAGCAGGTGAACTATTTAAAGTGAAGTCGCTGTTACGAGCGGATAACAAGGGACTGCAGAGCGACACAGTGATGAAAACAACCCCAAAACATCGGAAAGAAAAAGAAAAAAAACGTTTGTCATGACACATACAGATCACACCCGTCTGTTTTAATAATGCAGACTCATATTTGCATCGAGTACAACTATAGTAAGAACAATATTAAGTTAATGCTCTGGCAAAATGAGAATATAAAAATAAACCTGGCAGGTAAGATTAAATCAGAACATTTGAAAGCCTCAATCAAGGTGAGAATTGACAGACGACGCTCGGGGCGGAAACTATTTACGAACACTCTGCGAAGCAAATGAATGTCGACGCCCTCTCCAGGAATCTAAAGTTGTTTGAACTAAATAACAGGGTTTCACATTCAGCAACTCACTCCATTCCTTTACACTTCATAAATAAGGCACCGGGTCACAAGAGTCACAGAGACAGACGTTTGATTGGAAGACAGGCTGGAGATACACATTGCCTCTGTAGGTACACGTCGTATTGAAAAGCTGAAGAAAAGCATCTCCACAGAGCGGTGAGGTTTGACGGGCCATGTTCTCCAGGGTGCTGAAAGCCAAAGAGAAACGAGTCCCACTGGACGTCCCGCGGGACTCGTCTGCCGTCCCCGAGCGCGGAGCAAGAGCTCAGCAAACACATTTCACACTGACGCTTTACAAAAGCTGAAATTACTTTCAAAATCTGTTCCTGCCGACTGAAAAAGGTGCCCTCTGAAGAGTTCGGTGGAAGTAGAAAATAGATACTTCTGGGCCTTCTGAATATATTACAGGTAAAGTTTGACAAAATCCTCTTAATAAAAGATGATCTCTCTCCCTCTCTCTCTCTTCATTTTGAGAGCGACGTCCTGGTGCGCTTAGCCGGGGTCTGCGAAAGCGCCCGAGCTCTCTTGGTCGCCGATGTTGTTTTGCGGCGCGGCAGCGAGGCGGTGCGCTTTCTCTTTGCAGAGGGCCGGACCGCCGCTCGCCTCGGCAGCGCCGCCTCCTCGCTCCTCCTGGCCGCTTTGGGGGAGGCGCTCTGCGTCTTCGAGGACTTCGTGGGCCTCTTTGAAGCAGAGCTCCCACGCAAAGAGACTGCCGCCTCAATTTTCCTCTGGGACCGTGTTAGTACCTGATCAGGCGAGGGCGGAGACTTGACCTCCACGCCCTGCGGCGGGGCGTCAGCAGTGCGCTCTGTGCCTTTGATGTCAGAGACGCTGCTCTGTGAAGATTCCTTTGTTTGGATCTTTGCAGCAACAGCTTTATTCAAGGCGGGTTTTTCCACCTCTATTTTCTCCGCTTCAATTAGCTTTTTATTGTCGACCTTGCTTTTCGATGCGTCGACGGGGTTATGTTCGGGTTGCTTCGGAGACCCGAGTCGTTGAGAACATCTCTTGGGCAATTCGTCGTTTTTCGTTGCGTCTCTTGAAGCTCGACCGCTGCCCGGAGCCTTGTCTGGCCTCTGCTGAGCAGGATGCTTTGGAGCTTTTTTGCCAGCCAACGTTCTCCTTCTTTCCATTCTTGCTGCAGATGCTTTCATTTGTTTACCAACAGGGAGGGGGGACTTTTTTGCCCTTAGAGATGGTTTCAGATTTGACTTGGCGGATGACTTTTTGGTCGCCAGCCTTCTCATGTTGTTCTTTTTTAACGTTTTGGAGGCCTTTTTGAGTCTAACATTGGTTTGCTGAACCTGCATCTTCTCTCTGATGTTTGAGTATTTCCTTAAGATCCTCGCACTAGCTGGATTCTTCGATTTACCAGAGGACTTCTGTGATTCAGCTACTTCTCCAGAGGCTTTGGCAGACGAGTGGGACTTGGTCGGAGTCGTACTGGGAGACTCTCCCCTCTCCTTCCCCTGGACTGAGTTGGCTTCTTGCTCCAGCGCTTTAGCAATCAGTCTCTGATTCTTGGGGTTGCTCTTTACAGGAGAGGCAATGGCAAACTTTTTCAAATGTTTCTTTAAGCGCTCTGCCTGTTGGCTTGGAAATACCCCCTGAGAGGTCCCTGAAGCGCTCGACGAGCTGTGGAAGAACAGCTGGGTTTCTGACGGAAGACGTGTATTCACTTTCTTGACAATGACGAGGGACTTTGTTTCTGTGGTGTCAAGGAACCAGCGGCAAATGCTGGTGAGATTAAAACCTTTCATGAAGAGCATTTGGACCGGTGAGTATTTCTGGTGTTCCGAAGACTTTGATTTTCGGGCCCTGCGTTTGCTTTTCCATATAGCTGCCTGTCTGTCAGATTTGTTTCTGTATTTTGTGACTGGATGACCCTCTTTGTCCATCGGCACCCAGCCCTTTTGCATTTTATCATACTTAATGTTCAGATTTGTAATTAGGTGTTGGTTTTCTTCTCCAGTCAGATTCTGAAAGAATTTGTTGGCTTGTTTTGTGCGCTCAGATCTTGGTGTAATGGCGGGAACGGCTGAGCTCTGGGGCAACGTAGACGCAACCGACACTGGAAGGGGCTTCACCGGAGCTTTGATTATCCTTTCTGAAATGATTCTCACAGGGGATGTTACGTCACTCTGTCTTTCATCTACAGTGGGAGCACTGGTAGAGGCTACAGCCAATCGTTGTGATCTCAAAGCCAATTTCTTGTTGTCCACTGGTGACGACTGAGTAACAGACTGGTGGGACATTTCAACCTTACTGCTCTCACTTCTTAAAGGCATTCTTTTGGGCTTTTCTGATGGGGAAGAACTGCTTTCATCTCCGCTTGCAGACCTGCCCTCTAGAGATGCTACACTTTGCTTCTGCAACGGAGCAGCATCAATTGCTTCTGCCTCCTTTCGGAGAGCCCGCTTACTTCTTAGTGGCATAGTCTTGTTTTGCATTTCTGTCTTTTCAGGACTTTGATTTTCTAACGGACTTGATAACTCACAGTTAAGTTGCTCACTTTGACTGTCATCTCCTACAGCCTTTGTAGACCCTAGTTTCAGTTTGGCCTGCACTATATTTTCTACTTTGTTTTTTTGCAATTCTTCAACGGTTTCCTCAACTTGTTGAATATTTTCAACGTTTAATACGACAGTCGTCTCTGGGACTGCTTGCTGGTGGCACGTCTCAGAGGCTGTGGGGGAAGATGACCCGATTGAAGGAGAAGCAACAGGAAGTGAAGACGGAAGGGTGAGAGCAGGGGTAGCAATAGGTTTCGGAGATAAAATGGAAGTGACAGCATTGGATTTGGGAGATGATAAAGGAGTACCAGCAGGCCTCTGGCTGGCTGATCGAAGTTGCCGCTGATCAGAGAGAACCGGCAGACTATCCTGATCTCTTTTAACTTTCTTTTGTTTGCTCTTAGATTTCGGGCTTGATGGTGTGTCAGAGGGTGATTCTTTCACCTGCTGAACACCAGGAGTCGTCTCAATGGATTTTACAGCTCTGTCGGTTTCAGGTAGAGGTTTCTCCAGACTTTTGTTTTCAACAGTTGAATCAATAGTAGAATCAACAGAAGTCTTGTTGGGGACATTCCGACTAGATTTCATTGGGGTTTTATTCGGTGATGTGGTGCTGTTATTTGATCTACGGCGCAGACTCCTGTCAGATGCCGATATGGGTCTCCCATTGACAAAACCCACGACCACTCCTTCGGTTTTTCTTAACCGCTTTGGTGGAGAAACTACAGTCCCTTTTTTTCTACGCCAAGGGGGTAATTCTTTCAAAAGCGCATCAAGTGTCTTTGAGGACACGTCAATGTCATTGTCACCTTCGCTCTCTAAAGGTAGAACACCGTCAACTGCTTCAGATGTTTTCATTTCTGTCTCTTTCTCCATTGGCTCCTCTGCCGACACTGTGGCGTCGGACTTAACGGTCACCTCGACGTTGTCGTACTGCATCTTTGAGTCCGTTTGAAGCTCCTGCGGTTGCTCGTCTTGTATTTCCTCCCTACTGTTTTGCTCCTTTTCTTCCTCAACTTGAGCCACCGGTGATGGGGCTCTATTTTGCTGGAGAACAGGCTCACTGTTGTGCACTGATGACATCTGGGGCTCATTTTCTTCTGTGGAAACATTCTCTGATGGTTCCACTACAGTTTCTGTGACTATTTGGTCTTTACTTTCACCTATGTCCTCTTGAAGCTCGGGCGTGTTTTCTTTTTCTGCTTCAAATGGAGCCTCAGCAACACTTTCTTCACTTTTAGCCGTTGTCCCCGAATCTCCTGTCGTATTCTGTTCTACATCTGTGTTCACATCTGTTTCTTTGTTTTCTGTAGGAGGCCTAATCGGAGAGGAAGGAGGAGACTTCCCCTTTCCCTGACACTGGTCTGTCGGAGTAGTTTCAACTGGAATCTCTTCTTCACTGGCTGCTACCTCCACCGTATCTCTTGTTGCTAGACTCACACTCTCATCAGACTCTTCTGTGGACATGTGTTGATTCATTGCCTCTCTGCACGCTCCAGCAAAGGGCATATTCACAGGTGGTACACCTTCAGGCTTCGAAAGCACTTGCTTCGGGGTGACCAATGTGATAAGCTCTGGCATTGGATTGGGACACTTGCCCCTCCCAGCCAATGTACGGACCGTTTTTAACTCCCAGATTTCATCTGAATACAAATGTCCTCTGGTGCTTTTTCTGGCATTGCGGCGAGGAAACATACCGCGCCGCTGTTCCTTAAAACACTCTGTAATTGGTTTGTCAATAAAAACAATGTCGCAGTGGCCAAGATCAGGGTCAGCTATTCCCCTGCAAGCAGAGTCCCTGATCCGATGATCCGAAGATGACTTGATGGTCTTCCTGGCAGTCCGTGGAGAGTCGGAAGGAATGGTCATGTGGACTGAAAACAGGTTTCCTGGTTTATCTTTGGCATGCCCCAGAGTCTCTCTCTGCCTTGCTTGATGTGCGTGACTAGTCTGATTGTGTCTTTTCACAGAGGAGCTGAGTCTGGCACTATGAGTTTCTGTTCTGTTGGATGTCTTGGAGTTACCCTGTCTGTCCTCCAAAGTGTCAGAGTGAGATGAAAGAGAGGTGTCGAGCACACAGGACAACTTCTTACCAGCAGCAACGTTGCTGGTCATGATTTTCATCTTAAGAGGGGCATGATCACCATTACGGTTGTTTTCTGCCTCCATTGGATTAGCAGTGGGAGTGACCGGAGCTCGATTTCCCCCGGACCCCGGGCTGCGAAGATCCAAAGCAGGGCTAGCCGATGTTTTCAGCGAAACAGCATTCTCTGGAACGTTTTTCATTGCACAGCTGCTTGGGATAGAATGGGACATTTCCTGGACTTCTAACTTGGGAGTTAATATACCGGGAAACTTTAGCTCAGGGCATGACTTCTCAGCGGTGACTGCACCGGATTTTGCGGTAGAACAAGCCGTTACCTGGATTCCAGAGGTAGATTTAGGGGCTTTCTGTGTATTGGAAGATGTCAGTGCTTTGACCTCCGTCTGTAGAAAGCCGATGGCGTTTACCATCTGTCTCTGATGGTGGTGACAGAGTTTGGCCATGAACTGTTCCAGCGTGGAGGAGGACTGCAGGTCTTTGGCCTTTGCAATAGGCAAATCAAGAGGCTCACTGAGGGAACAAAGAACAACATAGATGAAATTGCACATCAAGAAGAAGCAGCATTGCTTCATACCATTGATTGGTATGTGATTATTACACATATGAAGACAAACGTCCCTTCATCTCCACAAGTCCCTACTCAGCTAAATGTTTGTGTGAAATAATCCACAAATGTTAAAACAATGTTTATCATTGCATATTTATTAGAAGAATAGGTGATTTTAAAAGTGAATCTTTTTTCCAGTGAACTTGACCAATTACATTGTTACAGCTATAACATTTTTCTTTTGTGCACAGTGGTGCCTTTTGTTACCGTATACATCGAGAAAATCTTAAACATGCACAAGACATTTAGTAATGGTTGCCCATTTAGATTAAAACAAGTCAAACACATGTTCATCACCTTAAAATACATAAGGGGGAAATATAGTGTACATAATTTGTGTCAGCTTTTCATTTAATAAATAGTGCAGCGGGTGACATTTAGACACAAGTGCTCAACAACTTCATACAAATTATCTATTAAAAGCAAAATCAAGCGCAACATGCACATTTTGTTATTGTAATACGTGTGAGGTTTTGTTTGGGTCGGGTCTTGTTTCTGTGTTTCTGGCTTACGTTTTTTTGAGTGAGGTAGGTCCATTACAAAACCCTCCCAGAGCCTTGGAACATGTATACCGTCATAGTACGCCAAAAATATATAAATCTTACTCTGAAAAGGTTAATTCTTTGTAAAAAAAACTCCTTCCCAAGATTCATTGTGGTCTTTTAACAAGAAAACGAACACACAAATGAAACCACATCTTGATCCCTGAGGTGACATGTCACAAGGCTTTGCTGGGTAATGATGAATTGAAGTAGCTTTTCTCCCAGCGTGTGCTGCTGAGCAAGAGGTGCTGGCAACTGCATGTTGCACAGAAAATTCTGAAAATGTTCTGTTGAGCATTATCTAAAATGTGTTTAAAATAGATACTTACAAACTAACAGTCAAACTGATGTAAGTATACTGCACTAAACTAACAAATCGAGTAGTGATTCAAAAAACATTCAAAATGTCAGCTTTAAATTGCAATGTTAACAATACAACCTTTGAAGTAGGAGGCGTGAGTCTTAAGACTTGGTGAAATCCCCAGAAATGCAGTTTGTGTTGTTTAAAAAAAAATTTAAAGTACTGTTTGAGGCACTGAACTGGAAAGAAAGTTATTAATTAATTACCATCTTACTCGCAATGAGGTTATATTGACATTCAGTGTGTAACTAAGTATTAAAACAATAAAACTGTGAAAGCATGTTTGACTTTTTTTTAGCTCTAAACTAAATTATTCATACAGCATGCCAACAGATCTCAAATATTACTTTTTGAGATCAGAAAATATTTTGTCGGGATTAAAAAATAACATTTGCTGGACCTGGAACCTGACCAATTGTTTAGCTAAGCTCATAAACTTCACATCCCTCTTTGCAAGGTCTAAGGAGTAAAGTGGAGTACCTGAATAAGGAGTGGTAAGTGTTTCATCCCTGAGGGTTTCGCTCTTTGTTTCACTTAGCATTACAGTAAGGAACTGACACAGAGTGCACGCCATCTTCGTCCAGAGGAATAAAATAACCAATCCAACAAGCAAAAGCAAACCAAACTCATTTCCACAATATTTCACAAGCACACACACCAAAGTTGTGTTAACTCTTCCACGATGTTCATATACTGCACATCTAGATAATCTGTTGACTACAAACTACTATATTTCATCATACACGTTCAGTGAACCATTAACCAGATTGAGAACTGGATTAGGGCTATTTCACGTTCACAGTACACTCTACTTTATACATTGTTGACTTGACAGTAAACACACCAACACTCCAGTACTTTCAATAAAACTGCCTTAAAAGATCAACTTCACGATATTCAATTAACTTCCCACTGACACATATGACTTTGTCCAATCATGCACAACATACCCAGTGTCATTCCTGTACACATTGTCCATGTTAAATCAAATATACGTGATCTGTACATATATTTTTGTGGACAGGGTCACTCGACTTTTGTCCACATACATTATATTAAACAAGCAAAAGATACCCTAATTGCGACAGAATATAGTGGGAGAAACCCTCCACATCGATAATGAAAGAGAGTTAAATATATCTTTAGTCTAAAATGATCTACGTGTGTCTATAAACACTATGTGAATTACTTCTTATTTGATCAAAGCAATTTACATTCATGGTTACTGAATTGATGATAAAACCATTCAATAGTAAATATAGATTAATTAAGACTACATAAACAAAATACTTCCAAACATATCAGTTTGAGTAAGTATAGAAGAGGATGAAACTCTTCCTCTACTTTGAGGATAAACGGATCCTCCAAAGCAGGGGATAATAAAAAATGTTTTGGTCATAACTGTCTAACAACATCCCCACCGCAAAATGAAAAGAAAAGTGTTGAGACAAAGAATATATTAAATAGAGCAGGGCACCATTAATTTCATGGATACACTGAAATGTTTACAAATGGTTGCACTTTGACAGATGTTTTACCATCTTATATAATTTATGAACGCCCTTTCTATAAACTATTTGGCTTTCAAAATGTTACAATAGAATGTGTGGAAATGAAAAAATGCTACATTAAAACAGGGTTTTCCAGATGAGGTAGTCAACCATTAGATTTGCTACAATAGACAGTGAGGAGCGCAATAACCGGTTTTACCTGCCAGCACAACAAACGCGCTTGTAATATATTAATTGAAATTAATTTAACGCTAAATGGGAAAATAAAGTTTGCTATTAATCGTATGTGTACTTCAAGCAACTGCTTTGTTTTAATTGTTTTTACTAAGCCAAAACATATTCACACATTTTGTTATATTCATGAAAATTATATGCAATTCAAAGTACTTCATTAGTTATACATAATGAAGATTTTAACCCTGAAGTGACAAGAAATGGAAACATAAAAAACTAAAGAATTCCTGAATTTATAAAACAAATAAAAAAACTGAAGTGAAGCCAGAGAAGTTTACCACCTAACATAAAGTTAAACTATCGTTACACTGCTATTGACATACAAGTAATAAGTCATGTGTGCAAGTCCCTGAACTATGTGTTACTACAAAATCTCACTCAGAAATGTTTACAATCCAGGCAAATGGATGTATTATATGCCTGTAAATAAAACGTATGAACTAATGCCTGCAGTGAAGGAATCATTTCTTTTATCAAAACATCAACGTTCATCGAAGCAACATTGTGTACATCTACAATCCTGCAGTGTTTGCAAAAAATATGAACCAAGATTTACTCGAGTTGTCCATCAACCTGATGAAAGCATTATAGGCCATTATCCCATATTCTGGAATGTCCTGAGGTATAAATGATAACGCACAATGAGGTGTCCTGATCGGGCAACACGATGCCTGTGGACGAGGCAGAGCAACACACACGGAGATCCCTCGGCAGAGTCCACTTGGCTACAATTCAATGAAGATGGCATGTATTGGCAACACGGGGACGTTTTTAAAAAACTTTTACGTATAGTACCAGCACCATGACCCAACCTTCTGTATTTTATTAATCAGTAAATGTTAATAAGCTAGTACAGTCAACCAGTATGTTAAGATCCATCTGCTAATATTGCTCGATAAAAGTTTAGTTTTTTAAATAAAATAATGACTTTGTGAACTAAGAGCTTCTAAAATGACAATGCCTGTAGATTTTATTGAGACTAACATGAACATATAACTAATCTTATTATCTCGTTTTTCTGCAGCAAACACTTTAAATATACCTGAATGTAATCGACAGTTTAAATGAATAGGACACCAAGAGTTTAGCGAGTGCACCTTTCATGAAAGTGAATAATCAGGTCACAATAACGGAGTATCATCCTCACGAACAAGGAGTTGTTAATTAACCTGAAGAAACCATTCTTTATCATGTGCCAATGGCAAGCTCGACTTGTACCCATGTACAGTATATGTATAGTACGTTCATACATCGTAAATAGAAAAAGAAAGATTCTGCCCTTCTTGTGTCTCAGAGAAAGACGTTCCCAGAGATAATGCCTCACACCTGAAGGCTTACACTGGCACTAAAATGCTACCGACAACTAGTTAAGGTATGTTGTGAAGTCATCTGAGAGTAGGACACACATATTTGTCAGTAAGACATCCTGAAATGTTACCTGAAGAGGGGGGGATTTGGGCATGTTATCCTTCCCCATCTTGCATGAGGCAATGATTCTGTAGCTGAGGTATATAGAAGTATGTACAGTGATCCACTATCTGAGAAGGGACATGTTCTTTGACTGAAAATCACTGCGTTCCAATCTGAAGTTATCCTGAGTGCAGCGAAGGCAATGTAAAGAATAAATAAAAATCATAACATTCATATCGGACGGCAAACATACAGAAGAAAATATGGGTGGCACAAACGTATCATGCTTAGTTTGGATTCAAAAGGCAAGTGAATTAAAATAAAATATAAATATGTTGAATATAGTGTTTAGAATGAATACATACTCTGAATATAATAGTGTTTGGACAAACGGTTCTTTTCTTACATCTCCAGTGTCTATTTCAGTCACAGATATGCATTTGCGAAACAGTGACATTGGCTTTCACTGCTATCCATAAAGGCCTAAATACACAATATAACTAACATATATATATATATATATATATATATATATATACACACATATACATACATATACACACACACACACATAGGACCAAGTGCTCTGAACAATACTGGGAGAAGACACTGAGGGGCACCACTTCCTTAGAGATGATTCAATTTGGTTCTGCATATTAATAATTAATTTATGGAGCCAGGAAATTATAGTTTTTAAAACATAACCTGAATAAATAAATTGAAATCAATCAACAATAAACTTTAGTATATTATAATTTCAAAACAGCAAGTATGCCTTTCAGGCTCAATATGTAGGGCAGGGAATTTTTACAATGATAACATTAAATACGGTAATAATAAATAGGAGTATTTTGGTATAAATGTTACATACAATTATTAGGGTTGTATGGGAAAACAAGTCAGCTACTACCACTGTCTGGCAAATGCAATATCTGTCCAGTTAAAAAGTACATCTTTACAAGTACTTTACAATTATATCACTCATTGGATGAGAGACTTCCATCATGGAAATCATTTCCGTTCTCTTCAGATGCACCCTCTCTTTTCTCAGAATCAATGTGCTGGGAGTTCTGTAATTCTTTCCTCCCTGGGGAATGTGAAACACTCTGCTCCTCAATCTTTATCAGCTTCAGTTTCTTCTTGGGTGGATGTTTTAAGGTCCCCAGTCGCTCTTTAACTTTGTATTCCAGGGTGCTGTGTGGAATGCCATAGATCGTTTGGGCTTTAGACACACTCATTTTCCCACCCATCACCATATCAATAGCCTCGTCGAGCAGGTCAGTGTTGTACTGTCTGTAGCGCCCACGTTTCTTCCTTGGCTGCTTGTTAATGAGGTCTGACTCTGAATCCAGAGGATCGCTTCCCCGCAAGGCTTTGCGATCAGCGTCTTGAGGCCAGTATTCCTTCTCTGAACCTGAGCTACTGAAACCACCACCGCTCTTTTTCTGGATCTGCCTTGGTAGAATGGAACGAAGTGCCTTTCCCAGACTGTTCTCACAAGCTAATCCTGAATACACAGTGGACAGGGAATCCCACGATGGGTCTGTTGCCAAAACCCGCACCTGGGGAATCTTGAGGTCAAAAGATGATGAATGAGAGAGCGAGAGGCTGTGGTCCCTGCAAGCCTCCTGGAGGTTTCCTTTCTCATAGGCAAGTGACTTTGTCCAAAGTCCAGCAGCTTCCAACAACCTGGGTATGTCTTTAAGGTGCTCACTAGCCTCACTGTTGGTTTTGAGCTTGAGGAGGGCCCCAAAATCACTTTTGGAATTCCAGGAAGCAGATCCATTTTTGAAAAGGTCAGTAGGTCTGGAGCTGCGGCTGAGAGGTGACTCTGGGTCGCTCTCCAGATCTGGCTCCTCTTTGATGTGCAGCGCATATGCAAGAGATGAGGAAGGCTTATAACGGGTGGAGTGGCCGATATTCTCCCTCCTCCTCCCATCCTGTAGGCTCTTCATAAACAGCCCGACTTGCCCGTCCGCTCTCAAGGATCGCCTGATTGAATGGAAGGAAATTGGGTGTAAGCAGAGCTTGCACATTGCCTTTTTCTTTTTTCTAAAGGAGGATGGGTTGGGGAGGGGAGGATGTTGGCCACTCCTTTATTATATGACCTTGCTTTGGTAACATCACTATCTTTAAAAAATAACTGACTGCAGGGTTGTGTATATGTTTTTTAAGAACAAAAAAGGCTCAAGTTTGACAATTTTTTATTGACTTGCTGGGATGATAGTTTACAAAATCTGCATCAACATAAGAAATAAGCAAAAGAAGGGCAAAGAAACAATAAAAACAAAAAGCAAAGAAAAGCGCAATGATTGGAATACATAAAGCATAGCCAGAAGTAGGCATTATTTGTCGTTGCAGTAAGGCAGCTTGGCACATAGCTGTTAAGCAGGGCACACTGTCATACAAAAGGACTGATGCAAATAAAGCTCTTGACATTTTGTGAGTGACGTTACCAGTGAACAAGCGCAGAAATAAAAGAGTAAGCCAGTAGAGGGTTATGTGTATCAAAGTCAAAACTGAAGTGTGATCACATAAAAAAGGAAGAAAATGCACTATTTATTAAGAATAAATATGTATCCGGCAGTTGGATAACAAATTATTAAAAAATATATTTTAAAAAGGGATAATATTTGTTCCACCCAAAGATAAGATGTAATTGACTGAGGACTACCTTCCCACTAAGGACAGTGTTGTGAATCATATTCAAAGAAAGATGAAGAGCTGAGCCATCTTTATACTGCTAGGAATGATCATCACTTTTAGATCAGCTATCAAAGCAGCAGAAGAGGAGCATGCACAGCCACTAGTGCTTCATTAATCCATCTCAAAATTTAATTATAGGCATATTCAAGGCCAGATGGGTATAACAGCATCAAGAGGCTCGCCTCTCAAGGGAAACAAAAAAGAACAAACAAAACTACAAAATAAAATAAATCTTATTTAGATACAGATATTGTCTTTAATGTTTGATCAAAGAATGAGGTCAAATGGAAATGTGAGAATGCAATTTAAATCTGAAATACAGCCCCCTGATTTGGATGACAACATTAGAGGGTATGTATATTTTATCATAGTTAGGATGAGTGATTATGCTCTGCAGGTAAAGTTGGCATCATGTTTATCTGAAGTATGTATGGAATGAAAAATAGTTGCGTTACCAGTATAATAACAGACGCTTACAACAGATGCTTACATTTTGAGAATAAAACAACTGAATGCAATCCTTCCTTGGGAGAGGAACATGGCGTGCAAATGTGAAATCATCATATTTGAACACCCCATCTACTACTACTACTACTACTACTACTACTCCTACTACTACTACTACAACCACATCATTGAGAATCATTTGAGTCTCTGAGGGTTGAATAAAAATCGACTCATACTGCATTTATGCAGGACTAAAGTCCTGAAGGAGAGTTGTGTATAGCAAGATGCAATAATAGTAATAGCATGGCTATAAGTCCTTCAGTAAATCATCATCATCGTCATCAAGCCAGCCGGTGCCTTGCCAGACAATAATCATCAAAAACAAGACCGCACTGACAGAATCCTTCTAAGCCACAGCAGCTCACAAACTTACAAGGTGTTGCCCAATCAGTCTGGAGCTGGCGATACCAGCGACTTATGAGACAATAAATTAGGACCAGGCAGCTGCATTAACTATAAGTTTGCAAGGTCAGTTATTTTGAATGGCAGCATGATACAAACGGCATCCACGAGGATGCACTGGAGTGAGATTTAAAATCAGAATCCAGTAGTGGAAGCACATGGAATATTTAAATATGTTGCAGGAGGTAAAACCCTTTCCCATGTTTTTTTGTGGCAAAAAACACTTCTGTTAGCACAACCTTGTTTGTCTCTGTTCACTTTTATCAAGGCACCAACTGGCTGTTAATTTTATTAAGCCACCAACTGGCTGGGTGATCTCCAATTTCTGGACTTAAATTTCAGCCAATGCCCATGCATTGATTCCCTACACGCACCTGTTTATTCCAAATGTATTTTATGAGTCATCCTCAACTACAACGTGAGATACCCTTAAAAACATTGCTGCCTAGAGACTGGAGACTAAAGCGACCAAGAAAAAGAAAGCCATCTTACCCTTTGAGCATGGATGTGGCTGGCGAAAGGCAGGGACTACGGACAGGCAGGCTGCTGCTGCTGCTGCAGCGATTCTTCTTGATAGATAAGTCCAGAACTCCATCTGTAACAAGAAAGGAAAGGAAAGAAATCCATTTAGTTTCAATTAAGTCGAGTCGGGCATTTTACCAGTGCACTTGTTGAAGCATGAATCAGCTGCTCCGTCACAGACGTGTTGAAGTTCACACTACCTTGTTCACGAGGCACAGCCAGGGGCCTCTTGATGGTGAGGTCAAGAGGAGCATCCTGGTCAGCCATGAGGAGCTTGCTGAGGACGGGGTTCTGGTTGTGTGCAGGCCCAGCAGGGCTGGTAGAAGGAGCAGCCCCTGAGAGCAAGGCTGGGCTTTGGTCAAAGCAAGGCTGGGACTCAGAGCCACTGTCCTGAGGGGAGCTGGTTTTTGAGGTATATTCGGCAGCGAACTGTCGGATCATTCTCTGAAGGATTTCTCGAGCCACTACAGGAATGTGTGGGTCAGAGAAATTTGGCACATCTGAAAGGAAACAAATACGAGGTAAAATTAACAATACATGCAAGTAATTTGCCACAAGGCCACAACTGATGTAGTTGGAACAATTATAATTAATGCAAAGACCATTAACATTCATAATTAACAATAAAAGCATAAGTGTTCTTGTTAGGCAGGTTCTCCCGTTATAAGCACATTAGTGTCATAATGCAAAATACTTCTGCAATGAGCCCACTCTTTAACCGAAACATGAAGACTCACCTTTTCTGCTGAGGACTGCATTGAGAAATTCCTCGGCTTGTTTCTCTAGTTTGTTGATTGTGTTCAGATCTTTAACGAGGAGAGGTTTAGCTGTATCTTCAAGCTCCTCGTTGCTTAAGCCAATAAGGTGTTCCTGTAAAATGACAAAACTGTTAAATCTGTGGTCTTCAAACTTAAATAAGATACATATACACTGAACAATGCATGAAGAAGATTTAGTTTTATTCCATTCAGATCCATTAGTCCAAATTTTAGGTAACTAATGGCAACTAATTCTGCGATGAAACCCTGGCAGATTAGAGCGCACGGGCACTTTAATTGCACTCCTAAAATTCATCCATTAATCATCTACCGTCTACATCTGAATACAATTCTTAAAGACACCACCAAAGTAGAGAAAAGGGAAGTCTTACCTTAACTTTGTCTCGTCTCAAACAACAGAAAAGACAATTTTCATCAAATGACCAGTCAGACACGGCTGTCGGCTCAAAGTCTATGGACACAAAAAGGAGGACAAGAAATAAAATACAATTGTGTGAGAAAATATTTGGCATTTAGTTTTTCTAAACAACATGTACAGTATTTATAGCCGACTTCAGAGCTCGAGCCGATGCCTGTCAGAGTGTTGACGTGTTGTCGGGAGACTGAATCAGGAGTAGATTGATTCAGCTCAACATCAGCAGCCATCGTACCCACTGCGAGTGGACACAGTCTACTTACCGCCCTCACTCTGCAAATATATTTAAATCCCAAAGAATGTCCACTATTGTCTTTGTACCACATGTATTGCAAAAATGTCTGTAGGACACTAGACTTTTGCACTGGCCCCACGCCATCCAAAACACAAACTTTGTAGGAACACAAGGGATCTTCTCTTCTGCGGCCAGAGGGCCGTCTTGTAGAGTGAATGTCGAGGGGTACCAGACGGTACAATGCAGCAGCAGCAGTGTCATAATGAACAGATAACACATAATGCTTCAACCACAACATTGTCATTCATGTCATCCATACGCTTGTATGATCATGGCCAGTATTCATGAAAATGAAAATGATCTGAGATTCTTACCCTTAAATAATGTGAGGTCTTCTACCAGCTCTGGACCAAACAGACCTTCGAGGATGCTCTCAAAACCTGTGGAAAGACACGGGATGAAATAGTTACGCAGCTTCAAACTGTGTGTGTGTGTGTTTGTATATAGTTAAGATTTACTGCAGCAGAACAAACGCAAAACAAATCACTGTTTAAAACAATAATATCCGCCCAAGGGCCCAACGTAATGTGTTGTCCGGTAGAGTCACTGAACATGAGAATGTCTTCTGCATTCACCAAGGCTCGTCTTTCCATTTCAATGTGGCCAGCCCTGTGAGCACCACCTGCTTCTATCAAAACACGTATGATCAGCTTTCACCCAAGGTGTTTACTTCAACAGTAAATGCATGCACTCCATCCTCCTGTTGCCAGGCAACTAAAGCACCTACTGAGTTGGGAGTGTCCTCACACTGTAATGCCAAAATGAAACAGCCAGAAACAAGACTATTGGACCAAAACTAAATCGTCCATCCACTAAATGAGAGTTCGTAGTCAAGCAACTTACAAGCCTTTATCAAAACAGCCTATATCGCATTTACCGGCTAATAAAAAAATGGTATATGCATTATCAATGAGATGGTGGTATGTTACAGTCCCAGCTGTTTGACAACATACATTGTGTTATGCTGCAGAGGACTTTGCTTAACAGTGCATGAACACAGTATGCAATGTCTGCTTACTGCCGCAGGGTCAGCAGAACCAATCCAAAACCACAACATGCATTAAAACAAGCACTAAAGAGGTCAGAGGTAACATCTGTCTACACAACTGGATCTTAACCCTTGTGTTGCCTTAGGGTCATTTTGACCCGAATCAATATTACACCCTCCCCCCGCTTTAGGATTAATTTGACCCCATTCAATGTTTAATGTCGGTGTTCTTTCGGTAGTCAACAAACAAACATAAAGTACCGCACACTTAAACTTGGAAAACAATATTAATTCTAATAATTTTCTGGAGGTTTTAATTGCTGGCGTCAAATTGAACCCAAAGGGTAAAATATGTTAGTAAATATAAAGGTAACAGGAGGGTGAAACATTGAATCGGGTCAAAATGACCCAAAGGCAACACAAGGGTTAAATGATGTACTGCGCACTAACAGAACGAGTCATGAAACCAACCGTGTTGACAACAAAGCACATAATGGACGACTGTTAAAAAACTATGAACAAACATTGAACATTAAAGCTACGGCAGTATTAAAACCTATATCAAAAATGATTCTCACAAGTTAAATTCACCAAACGTGTTAAATTGATCATCTACTTACAGCATGTCTTCACAGACAAGTGAAAAACAGAAAAGAAAAGATGAGCCCTGATCGTCTTCTCTCTTCCTAAACTCAGTGAGTTCAATAAAAGCTGTCATCTGTTAAAATGTCCTCGCTCTGCTTCTCGACAAATTCCCACCCACTTTTCAACAGCCAAACATAAAGAGGGTGTGTGTGTGTGGGGGGGGGGGTTGAAACACAGCCTTGCCTATAGGTCGGTTTCTGGGTTAGTGCACAGGACTTCAGCTATCCAATCCTATTTCTGAAATATTTCAGAGGCAGGGAGAGAAAAGTAGGTCATCCACTTTGGTTTGCCAGTCCGTGACATCACACTACTCTTCAGGAATACAGTTTGGGGCATTTAAAAATGTGTCACAATGCAAACCATGACTTTGAGGCAATATGAACGCGTTCCTACTGACGGCTCATAGTAGGGTGGAGTGACTAAGAAAACATCTTTGCACAAAACCAGAGTCTTAAATTTAGAAGAACAAGCTGCCTGCATGTGCAAAGGATAACATATTGATGGCGTGTATAGCTGTCATGCATGCTCGACAGAATGAATGAGTATAAAAATGGAATAATGGCCACAGTTAAAAGGTATCAACGGAATAGAACGCCTCACTGTATTTCGAGGCCTACACTTAATTCTACTTTTGGATGCAGAAACAACACTGTACCGTTCATCCTTTAAGGTATCTTTCCTTTTTGAATGAACGTTCACCAACTAATTAACTCCAGAGAATTAGGCCACAAATGAGCCACTACTACACATATCTAGTTTAATCTATAGTGATCAGTGCCCAGATACAATATGAGAATGGGGTACAAAGTGATAATGAGAAAAATAAAAAAGTGCCCGGTATTATTTGCCAGCAGGCATAAATCCTAATTATATCAAAACCTCAGTCAGGACAAAGATATCCGGTTAATAAGGCTAGCTTTGCAAAAATGGGAGGGAATGCATCTGCAGGCACAATTGCATTGACAATGTCTCATTGAGCCTAATTAGAAGATGTTGTCTTTTATTCAGACTTGTTATTGCATCTCTTTCCTTTACTGGGAGAGTTACTCATTCATCTTGCTGTATATGAGGGGAATGATGATTCAAAACCATTTTGCTATTTTCAACCCTTATTGGAGTGTTTTATTTTTTATTTACTCCAAATAAATACTGTGGCTTGCTCAAGGTAGTTGAGTGATTGCACTGCTTGCGCTTGAATGAAAAAATAAATCAACATCGTTCTAGAGATGAGCGCACCGACTTTTTAGCTCAAAAGACAAATTACTTAATATACATTTCCCATTTTCGATGTGGAATTGGAAATTTAAAAAAGCAGCTTTGATTAAGAAATTAAATCATATACTTATTTTTAAATTATAGATAATGACTCATTTTAAATCACTACGATATATTTATTGTAAAGAAATATTTCAAACCATAACACATGCTTTATTAATGTTGAATGCAGTTCTCTGTCTTTTATTTTCCTCATAACTCTCGTATGAAGAGGGACAATAAAGTTTTTAAAACTGTACTGAAGGATTTATTTTTTTATATAAAATGGAGAAAATACTCCTGCCAAACTCTTAAAATAAATACTCTTCAAAGTAGTGGGCTAAGTTACAGGTAACGAAACAAGATGACGGTGTAATTATGCTTATATGCACCTGGGAATCCTCCCCGACAGTGGGACATTGGACAGGAGCTTCAACCAAGCTTTTCTATTCAGGAAAAAGGAACACAGAAGAGAGCCAAGGGATATTTTTAGACTTACTTGCACTGCTTACATTTCAGGCTAAATTTAGGTTGAGGTTCAATTTCATCTGACAGTCTATCAACACGTCACAAGCTGCTGCACCCCAACAAAAAGAATAAATCAAAAAGTAAGATCAGATCAACTTGATTACCATTCAAATTATGGATATCAGGGCTCTCAAGTGTCACGCATTGAGCGTGAGACTCACGCATTTCGGTCTTAAGTCACGCACTCCCGCCACACATCGTATTTCTCACGCTGAAAAAAACTCTCGGCTATTTAATGTTTTAATGTGCCGCAGCGCGCCAACATGAGCAGCGCTGCCCTCGCCGTGGAGGAATCAAGCGCTCCCCTGGAGTTCTGCTGTGAGGAGCCACTTATCAGCCAATCAAAAAAATGAAATGGGCTACACAATAGCCAATCAGAAAAAAAACCGTATCTGTTGTATCTGGGTGAGATTTAATCCAGCAACCAATGACAATAAAGCATCCTGGAATTGCGCGCGACTGATATCCGAAAATTTCGTTCTGGGGGGGGGGGGGGTGATGGAAATGTCACTCTTGCCTGTCTTCAAAACTTGAGAGCCCTGGGATAATGCAATTACTTTTGTATTAGTACAATTTAAGGCAGTTGAAGTCTTTCAGAACATACTCTCACCTTGAGTTATTTGGGCTGTAATGTACTATCATGTTCAATACATCTCATCTTAACATGTATGGATGATCTTTTGTCAATAAAGTGGAGCATTACAACTACAAAGTATGACCAGGAGCAAAATCAATCACATAAAGGAGAAAAACAAGCAAATCCCTTTTGTGAAACTGTGAACATCTATGTTTGGGATTGTGACTTGATAAATAACGACAGTTTAGCATCAGCCACAAATCTTAATCATGAAACTGATTAGTGCTGGTACTGGACACAGTGCTGGTACTGGACACAGTGCGTGTTCATTGCAATGCATTTCCTTCAATATTGTGACAAAAATGAAACTGACATAAATGTGATTCAAAACATACACAGAGAAATTATAATTTCACATTCATAAACATGTAACCTAATGTTCCATTAGTCAATGCTTGAAGCAGAATGTGACTGAATGAATACTGTCAACAACCATTATTCTGTGGGGGAATTCAATCCCATCCCAACATTGGAGCAGGACACTGAGGTGTGAGAGGGGCTGGCAGAGCCACTGGATCCGTATGAAGCACCACGGCCTCGGTTCACAAACGTCACTGCATAGTCGGGCTGGACGATAATTCAACATGGTAATCTATTGTCCTTCATTAAAATCACATTGTGATGAGATGAATATTTCGCGATATCGTGAATCACGATGACATCATCAAAATTGATAATAACAAGCACAAACTGACTACTACATTTTTTCAGAATTTTTTAGTATTTTGCTTATTTTTGTCCTAAGTAAATAAGTATATAAAACTATGTGGATATTTTCATACGATATTTATATAATGAATGACATAAAAACACGCTATGCATCCTATACATCGTTATTAAGATACGAGAAGGAGGCGGTGTGTGTATTTTTCAAAACATGTGTATTAGCATGGAGATCAACATGAGCTCCTTCAATGTCTAATATTCCTTCCAACGCTTTAAATATAAATTCTGAAGCTCCATATGTTATGTTTTGCATTTTACAAACAAGATCAATGTCAAACACCAACATTTAGCATCAACATAGGACTGCAGTGCTCTTTCCAGTGGATGACCCACCCCTCTGCCGCTCTGTGCTGAGAGTGTACAGTGCTGCATCAACCCCCACTCGGCCCATCCCCCACTCAAACTCCTGTACACATGCGATCTCAAAAGGACCAAAAGCTTGCAGAAAATCAAAGCAGTGTGAAGCCTAAATGAACCGTGCTCAATCTGGCATGTTTGGCTACGTCCTTTGGAAATACTGGATGGATTGATCTTCTATTAATCATTCTACCTTACAGGACTGCATCATATTGAAATATTTCTAAACCATACCAATGCTCAGATTGTGATGCCCGTAAGAGTGTATTTTTGTATGAAGAGGGTCACTGGCCTCCTCGAGCAATGCTCTATGAAGTTGTTAGAGAGGGCTCGGGGCTGAGGACGAGTGCAGAGATGACAAAGGTGCACAAATTAGTCGACCTACAGTCCATGACTGTTCATCCCCAGTCGGCCCATCACATGCAGACCAAGCCGAATGCTGAACCATCTCAAAAATATCCACTGTCGCCTACTATGCTTTCCACAAAAAAGGGAGGTCAGCAGACAAGCTCAGCCATGACATGGGCATGAGAAAAAGGACTGCTGGAAATGACATTTGGCTGCAATGCATTGTGTTTATTACGAGCAATATCCAGCAGCTGGATCACGCGAGACAAGCGCTGAGGTGGCAGCTTTGAGCAAGAGTGGAGGAGAAATGAACCACCCCATGAATACTGAACATAATAGGATGCAACCTGGCAGTCAAATGGTGTTAAAGACAGTGCATTCCAAATGCACGCTTTCAAGCTGCTG
Organism: Pseudoliparis swirei; assembly: GCF_029220125.1. Lineage (NCBI taxonomy): Eukaryota > Metazoa > Chordata > Actinopteri > Perciformes > Liparidae > Pseudoliparis > Pseudoliparis swirei. The sequence continues at coordinate 13,050,141 of NC_079404.1, forward strand.
GTCATATTTCACAAAATGTCAACAAACCTCACCCAGATGTGTGTGTGTGTGTGTGGGGGGGGGGGGGGGGGGGTTAGCAAATAAGGAAAAAGTAGGCCAAAAGCGCATCAGAGCTTGAGCAAAAAAGATGGGCCATGCTAAAGTTTAAATAATAAACAAGACAATCTGCCTGATGTCAATACTTGCTTGTTGTTTGTTTGAGCACATACGCAATTCACCCGCCCACATGTCCAACGCAAGCATGAATAACCGGCAGTCTCAAATATTAGCTGGTGCCATTCCAGTATAACTTTTCCCAAATCCAGACGGAGCACACGTTTCCAGTGACGCGTCTCGGGGCGGCTGGACGACGGACACATGAAGAGGCAAACATGCGGACAATTGTGGCTGCTGTTCTGCGGGACAATTGGCCTTGTCTTGGCCCTGCAGTTTCACCGCTCACATTAAACACACAAGGACAAAATGTCCATGCCAGCGTCAGCAGGGTGGTGGTGGCGTGCAGCCCTCTCCACCAAAACGCCAAACAAAAGTCTGCCCTTGTTGTCATGGACAGAATCTGCCATTCTGCAGCCATCGGACAGACGCTGCTGTCATGTGCAGCATTACAGTGATCGCCCAAACACAAGGGACATTTGTCAATCATGAAGGGGTTAACTGACTCACTGAGCAGTCCTGGGCTGGAGCTGGTGGCAAGTCACAAAACTATTATTCTCTCCTGATTTGCTATTCAATGACGAGCACAAAGCCCAACTAGTATTGTAGCCTCTTAGCTGGAATTAGTTTGTTCTGGATCGGACTCAGTCAGAAGTAAAGCCGATAGCAACCATACTCAAAATAGGTGGTAACAAAGTCCCAACAATTAGATGAGCAGTTATAGCTTTACTATTACAGCAAAGAGTGTGATGTGGGTTTAAATAGGATGCCTAAAACATGGTCTGGACCTAAATGTTGGTTAAACTGGACTTTGATTGACGAACAGTAGGGTGACAGCTGCAGCTAGCCTGTCAATTGTTTTGCTGCACTTGCTCTTATTAATTATGATGTCAGCATCTAACCTGCACTGAATAAACCACAGGCTTAAAATGTTTAACATGCAACACCACATAACTCTTAAAGGAAAGGAAATCTAAAGAAAATAGATCAGATTAATAGATATTTCAATCAGATTTAGTATTACTGCTTCCTGAAACATCACAAAACTACTCCCGTAACTCGCATCAATATGTGTTGTGCACACATAGTACAGCCTACTCCATATATTACACATTTTAATAAGATCTAGACACAGCGGCCACTTTAATTGAGATTGATTTAATGTGACATTTTGAGATCAGCAGCGTCTGAAGCAGTGTTCTGGCTTTTAAATGAGATTTTTCATCTTGTGGTTCAAATGCCATTTAAAATTCTGTTTTGAATTCCAGTTTATTCTATTCTGCCTGAACCTGCAATCATTTTTGACTGCAGTAAAATACTGTATATTGCATAACATATCAGTGACCCTTACTAAAAACCGGAACAGACAGTGTATCCATAGGCGTATAGATTTCTGTCCTTGTGATACACGTTTGCATCAGAAAGCACGCAATCCTGTGTCAAATGGAAATGGCCCCTTAATAAATCATTCTGCATTCAATACAGGAAATAATTTGTTTTGTATTCCCTATGAGACGGATAAAGGTGAATATAAATGATGATTAAACCAGTACCAAAAAAAAGATTTCATTTTAGCATTAGGGTCAGCAACCAACTCTCTGCTCCTCATTTGCGTGATCAATCTGTTTGTGATGATGCTGAGAGTCCACATTGGCTGTTGCTATGTTACTGAGTCAAAAGAAAGGATGGCAAGGCATGGATTTAAAAATGGCCTCTCCCTCTTCTTCAAGCTCTTCCATCAAATGGTGAAAACTACTAATGTAGGTGTACGCCATCTCTCTATATGTGTGAAACAGAATAACGAGATGGTGGGTTATAAAACGTATCACGGAGAACTTCATACAGTTCATGGGGAGGATATGTTTTATTAATGAAGTATTTCAGAATAAGAGCCGGTGAACAACATAAATATAAACTATGATGAAGCAGAAATGTCAAATTGTTTTACCTCACTTAAAGCAGAGCAAAAGCAGTTAAAAAACACACTTATAACCAGACCATACAATTGGAGCATATGCACACCGGTACAAGTAGTTGCAGTAAAATAAATCCCCTAAACCCAAAATGTCAGCCTGCCGTTTGCTCTGGAGGAATATATTTTAGTCTGGACAAAAGTGATGGACCGACCACCACACAGACCAGCTAAAAGTCTTCCTGTCCAAGCCCTTAATGCAGGTTGTGTCCTGCAGATAGTGATTTAGCTAACGTACTACAAAATTACAGTTTCGCCTACACTCCCACCTGAACGCATTTTACACAATGCAACGAGCATTAAACCCAAAATGCAGCAATACTTTTTGAAATATTCGTTTTAAGGGGCCTGAGGAACTAACGTTAGAGAAGTTTATTTGTGTAACGTCGTCGACAATGGAAACTCCCACAGCAGTGGGGTCTCAGCCACTTCCTCAATGCATTACTGCGCGCACCCGGGAGGCGATTTGAGAAAAGCAAGTAAGCTAAATGTGAACTGAAAACACACGGGAGCCCTCCCCCATCCAAAATACAGTATCATCTCACGGGAGCGCGCATTTCATCAAACGGGGTCTTTTAGCCGACGCAACGCATAGAGACACTCCCTTTAAAACAAGCACGGTGCCCTTTAAACAAACTAACATTACGCCAGAAACGTTAAATAACTTAAGTCCGCAGTTCGGATTTAAAAACAATAAAAACAGAAAGTAACCCCCTAAAAGTATTGCAACATTATCACACAACGCAACATTGTAGTAATTGCTCAGGCTCGCGTGAGAAGGAAACAGTTGAGGACAAAAAGTCGCTCGGTAATCGATGGTTATTTACATCAATAACGGGCCCACATATATGCATTTCAACCGGTAAAACGGTATCCTGTGTAACTGGCATTGTCCTTACCTACACAGTGAACTAGTTTGTGTCGCCACGAGTCAAGTTCCTGCCGAAAGCCGCGCCTGTCGTTTGTGCATTGCTGCCTTTTACACTGACTCGCCATTTTCTATCGTTCTTGTCTGGCGGGCACGAGCACGGGAAGAGGAAGCGCTCTGCTATGTGAGCGCGCGCCTCTGTGTCGAAGAGGAATATCACTTCAGAGTGAAATGCAGGTTTCAGTCACAGTGTAACCAAACCAATAGTGTAGTTAAATTAGGAATTCAGGAAATCAAGTAAATGAAAATGCGTATAAACACATTATATCCAATAATAATAAGTATGTATATTCAGCCCACCAATGTAAACAACACAATAGTATTTGTCCATAATAATAAATATTAATGTGGGGTTTAGGTTGATGTCTTTGGTATATATCAAATCAAATGTGGCTGAGGTGTTTTTCTCTTGAAAGGTCATTAACTGTAGAGCATTGACTAGGCTTTAGCCAAGGCTGGTTTACCATCCAGGCATAGCTGGCAACGCTATACGGTTTGGACGGAAATGTCTCGACAATACTTGATGGATTGCCAATGAATTTTGAACACTATTTTTCTAGCACATATATTCATTGAACTAGATTACTCATCATGTTCCCTGGATTTTTAGAAAGAGGAACAATCTAAAACAGCTTTTTAAAGATTGTTATTATTACAGTAGAATAAATGTTATCCTGATAAGAAAGTATTGTGGACATTTTGTCTGACTTTAGCGAAAATGCAATTGTGATCGGTAAAACCTAATGTCTATGCAGTTACCCTGTAGAAAAGCTTAGCTTAATCCCTATACCAGAAACTGCCTATACATTTGGTACCGCAGTGTTTTCTTTGGAATATAATAAAGTAACAATAATACTATTTACAATTGGTATTATTGGTATTTATATTAGTACTCGTAGTCTATTGGTGGTAGTAGTAGCCTAGAAAATAATAATAATAGCAATAATGTTACAATAATACCTTAATAGTTCACTAGTCTGTACTTTGTATGTGATGGCCAACAGATTTTACAAAATGTAACCTAAACTACAATTAAACTACGGTAGTGTTGAGTGCTTCGAGAAGCTTCAGAAAAGGTCCAAGAGCCTTCTATCAATATGATTGACACAAGTCTGTAAGCAGTATCCCACTACGCCAATCAGAGAAAGTTTTCAATGAGGGCCAACAACAGTCATGCAATGAAACAGCGCGGCGGTGAGGCTGCAGTGATGCTATGGTAATGCTACCTTCAGGTGCTAACGGAATTATTTTAATCCTGAGCTGAGCGGTGGATGAACGTCATGCACCAACACAAGTAACCTAAACACGACTTGAAAATAGCGATAGCTCTCTATAACAGTTTTTAGTAGAGTATTTTAGTCTTTATGGGTCACTGAGCATAAGAGGCAAATCAAAGGAGGACTATTCTTCGTTTAATTTTATAAGAAGACATTTTAATTTTTCGTGTAGCTACTTTGGCAAAGCCATTTATAAAGTGAAAGAACGGCCACTTAACTGCTTGTACTGCAGATGTTGTTATTGTGTGATTTACCTCACACATGCGATGCCGATGTGAATGTCCTTCTACTCTTGATCTCTCGGATTTAGGAGATTACGAGGACCACCTGAATGCGGCATACGTTTCTCAGCCGGTGTTTTCATATTTTTACGCCCCTCCGCTCCTGTAGGTTGGCTTCCATGCTTCAGAGACAACAAACGTAGCATACAGGTAAATTATAGCATGAATAGGCGTTGTCGCTGTTCGCTTATAGATGCAATAGGTTATAATCGATTTGCATAGGCTTGTCATTACATAGCGGTAGCCAATTAGCAGCATATATGTATAGGTTGCACTGATTGAAACATGTTTGCAGACGAAATTGCATACTCACAGTAACGTTAGTGTTTCAATCTTGGCGTGAGCTGAACAGTATTTATTCGATGGCGACCAAAAGGGTGAAAGTACACCTGTCTTCCATTCTGTAAAACATGGTCATTTGTTTTTAACTACATTTTGAAATGGTCACCTTGCGAGCTTGTGTTGATATCTGCAGTCATGCTACAGTCACGTTGCATTCCTTTACAGAAGGCGTTTCGTCCCCAAGCGTGATCCTAAACTCGGTTTACACCAGCACCAACATACACTTGGCATTAAACAGACTTCTTAGGTTGACAGATATAGGATCTGGTAGGATAACGTGTCTTCAACATTTGGTCCGACCCACACTTATTTAATTAAAGTACAAGAACATGCACTTACACCAAGGTTTTTTTTCCATAACAATTCTGAACAATTTCCACGATGAGACGGAACAAAACCTGCTTCAGATATGTCATTGTGAAAGCTGCATGTCGTGTAAAATAACCCTCAAACTAATTTATTCATGATGTTTGCTACTGTCAAGAAACTGAATACTGGGCGGTCACATGACTGTATGGTACTGAGCCTAATTAAAGGTAATGCGACAAAACAGTATGCTCTGTCCTCAATACACAGTTACTCCCTCTGCTTCATGGATTGAGGGAATAATAATCCCATTAGATATGTTTTTCCTTTTCCCTGCCTTCCCTCCACAGTGAGGTCAGAGGTCATGATCAGCTAAAGAACAGCCTCTCAGAGCTAAAAGAGACTCACAAATGCCCTCTCACTATGAAAACCCTGTCCTTTAAATGTTAATTGTTGGTCACCGATATAGATGTGTTCTTTGGCTCTTTTGCCAATGAGTGTGTTTGTGTGTTGAAAAACAGAGGGGACATGACTCTGACCAGAGGATCTTTCACCTATGCCAGTGGGGAAGAGTACCACGGCGAGTGGAAAGAAGGCAAGACAGTCCTGCTTCTCATTTTTAAATATAGTTTAAGTTTCTGTGCAAGCATCACTAACTGTACATCTAGTCTTCATAATGTCTATGTAAGGCATCAACGTGTGATTTAATAGCCAAGGGAAAGGGAATGGTGAGACACTGACTGACTGGGTAAATGCATTCAGTGTTTCTTCTTCAAAGTTTGGATTCAACACAAGTATTATTGTATGCTGGTACTCAATTAAAAAACTGAACACATACACACATTAATAACATAGTTGCCGGTTGATGTTATTTTGACAAGCTTCCCAGCATAATACTTTTCGAAAGGATCCAATCTGTTCCATACGTACCTGTTTAGCTATACTCATACACTGTATTTCTAGTAAGTAAACAAGGTCTTATGCACACATGCAAGTAAATTGTAATCAAATGTACAAAGCTATTACTGAGGGGAATGACAATAGAAAGATGAAATAAAGGTGTCGCAAATTCGCAATATACAGGTTGGGACAACAACAACGTTATTTGAAAAGGAAATGTTGACATGTTAATAATACACATATGATAATATCATGTAAATAATCCAGCGCCTCTGAAATCACACAGTTATGGTTTGCTTCACTTGTATTTTCAGTGTAGTAATGTATTTACCAAAACACACAATGAACATAGTTAAAGATTCATTTGATTATCATTTTTCAAATTTTCACGAGATGTCATGATAATATCATTATTGTGATTTGTTTTTTAGCCACAATAATTATAAATTGAAAATCTAATATTGTGACAGCCCTACATTAGCTAAGGTACAGCACGCTCCGCCTCAGGATGTGTTTGACGTTCATTAAATCATCCGCATGTAATGTTGTTATAATATGGAGAAGCTGGCGAGAACCAGTGGCTGCACATATCTTCATGAATCTGCCAGGATGTGTGTAAACTAAAATGGTAAATATTTGACAAATTTCCACTTGTGGCAAAGAATAGAGAATGTTTCCATCGCGTTAACTCTTTCCCACACACACATTCAGGGATGTTCGTGACATGCCAGCTCAAGCTGTCTAATCAAATCCCAATTAGCTAGCATTGGCAACACATGACGAACAGAGACAGATTTACCAGCTCGGGCTTTGTCAAATCTTCTGGATTAGACCTTGGACCTGTTTGGGAAATCTTAGAGAGTCTTCTGTCAGCTGTTGCTGAGGAAACCAACTCCATCGAAATACTGGGAACAAGACTATTTTGAGCTGCTTTTAGGTTAACACAAACACTGTACACTCCATTTTAACTGGTATATTCTTTCACCCTTCTAAGGCATCATGGCCCATTTTTCCAATTGGACAATACAGGCGTAAACCAGTTGTAGAAGTGTGCCCTCTGACATGATTTCAAGCTTCAGTGGCGGATCATAGGCTACTAGGAGGAGTATGCAAGTACATTCCTGGACTGCTTTCACAGTCTGGATCCTAAAGTGGAAATCCTTGCTAAAAAATCTGATGGATTAGAGTGCTGTAATTCCCACCACACAGGAGGCAGATGGGACTCCTAATTCAGTAGTAAACCTTTAGCTGACAGAGAGGGGGGAGGATACCTAAATCCGAGCATGGACTGACTCGTGACATATGTAGTGGCTCTCAATACCAAGTGAATATAAAACCCTGAGCCGCATTGCAAGTTCAAATGTCAAGCTCAGTTGGTCATCTCTTACAGTATAGTACACGCTCTTAGGAAAGATTAATCCAAAAGAGCCTAAATGGTTCGATGAGGCGTGATGACACCCATGTGGATCAAATGTGAATCAAAGTGGTTGTTTGCCCTGATAGGATATCTTATGTTTCCATCATCTGTTTGAAGTTTGAGCCATTACTCCCCCTGCTGTGCGACTTTCCAGGTCGGAGGCATGGTGTCGGCCAGCTCAAGTTTCAGGATGGAACCTGCTACTGTGGCCAGTTTGAGAATGGACTCTTCAATGGCTCTGGTGTACTGCTCTTCACAGATGGATCCAGGTGAGTGAGCCAAAAAGAAAGCAAGTTGTGTCCTCATTTAAAAGCTACAAATGACACCCTGCTCTTCTTCCACCGTTTCAGATACGAAGGAGAATTTGCACACGGAAAGTTTCAAGGCGCAGGAGTCTTCGGTCGATGCGATGGCATGAAGTTTGAAGGAGAATTTAAAGATGGACGCGTTGAGGGATACGGTAAGTCTGGTGCATCACTGGGACAGTTTCATCGGGATGTCTGTAGTATCTCTGTGGTCGGTCATTGTGCCCTGTGTCTGTCCCTTCAGGGCTATTGACCTTCTCAGATGGAGCTCACGGTGTGCCGCGAAACGAAGGCTTGTTTCAAAACCACAAGCTGCAAAAGAGAGAAAAGTGTCCAGGAGTGGTGCAGCGTGCGCAGGCTTCAGCCTCCAATGCGCGCAGCCTGGCACTTTGACTGTCATGAACCGTGGAGGAGACGCAGTCGGAGTGGCAGCACTTTCCAGGAGAGCCTCAAGGATATGTACTCGTATACTCCTCTTCGGCTCTTCTCTCTGGGTCGTTCTCTCTTTTTCACCATACCTTTTTTTTTCTTTTTTGGAATCTTCCCTCCTTCACTTTCACAGTGGCTTGGAATTCACATCCAGTGTGAGCAAACAATGGCTTTCTGTATGAATGACTTGAAATGCACAACACCATGAAGCACACCTTTCACTTCCAAGTCACGTAAACACCAAATGGTGCTGGGTCCCCTTGTTCAAATTATTGTACTCATAAATTGTGTCTTAGTGTTTTTCTCAAGAATAGTTAGCTTTCATAAATCAAACAATGGAATATGGGAGACCTCCCAATTTTGTTTAACGACTTCCTAAGAAGGAGCAAAGGAAGTCTGTATAATGAAGACTTGAGCCACTAAATTGATCAATTCATCTTAAAAAAACAGAAAAAAACAGAGTGGTACTTAAAGGTCCCCGGTGAGGTGTTGACATCCGGACCTAAACAATGTACAATTTAAAGCTATTAAAAAAGAACACTCTACGGGCACCTTCAAAAACTCATCTCAATTAACAGTGCTGCTGCAAACTTAACATGTGCGTAGATTATGTCCCTGGTCTTTCTCCTTTTAGAAGATGAGTATTCACGTTTGCCTTAAAGACATTTTGGTACAAGAAAGTAGTTCCAGGTTGTCCATCTGAAGATGACGTGCAGTTCCCTCTCCTTCCCTTCTCCTCTGCATCATTTTCTCCAAGGTGTCTATTATCCTAATGAATTTGAGGACTATTTGGAGATTACCTTCAGTGTGAGGGATACGTTGCTAAGCTGGTGCTGAGTCTCGGCTGAGTCACTCTCAAGTCCAGTAACTCTCCTCTCTCCAATAAACCTCTCCTTTCCCAGTGGAAATCATGGGAGGGGAGATTGAACTCTGCTGGATAATTCTCTCATGGTTCCCCCGGTAGAACCTGAAAGACTTGGATGACTGGACTTTCTCAAAGTTGTTTTTTTTTAAATGAATTAAATGCATTCAATTGGAGACATATAGCTTAATTGAGGCAGCTGAATTAAATCATTTATAAACCAGATGTATATTTAAGAATATGTAATAATGTATGTGCTTTTCTGTGAAATGTACACGTATGCATTGTCATTGTTGGTGTTTGTTCTGACATTTCAAATGAATTAAGAGATACTTGTTTGATTGGTCAGGTATAGAAATTGTTGTTACTGAGTTTTAAGGCTGTGTGTTTGAGTATTTTAAGAAATGTATTAAGCATTATAGCCGATCACAGCTATTCTGTGATTACAGAGGAATTTGGTTTCCTTGAACAGTGTATAGGCCTTACAAAGCATTTGTAGACAATGGCTTGTCTAGGGTTGCCTACATAGAAACTCAACCATAGAGTAGCAAATGATATTACAGGTAAGGAAGCCTGGAAGAGTCAACAGCAGTGACATGTGAAATTTCTTAGAGCTGAACAATAAAGAAAAATCAATAAGGACAAATCCACCTGGGGCTTTAGTGTGCAAGAAAAACAAAAGGACCGAAGATTAAACAGGAGATTTATATGATATCCTGTTGTAAATATTCCTCAAGTCTCAAGCCTGGATTATCGCAGTTCCTGGTTTTCATTGTTAATTTCGATCAAGAAAAAACAAAATCAATACTCAATATCATGAACCCATACTGCTGCTTGCTCTGAATACCATCTTTGGTACCACAGTGTTCTGCAAAGTACAATCAGAACGATTGAAGGTAACATTGGACAGAGAAAAGTAGACGTGCATGCATCAGTACCACTCTCTACAAGCACAATGATACTTTAACGTTTGCTGTATGTGCAAAGTGTGTAACCATGCTTTTCAGAACATGTAATAGTATATTTCCTTTCAGCTATTTTGGAGACGCCAACTGCTCAAGCCTTCTTTGCCTACACACGTCTGCCTAAGTGGAATTGAACTCACAAGAATTCCACATCTATTTCCAACTGGAAACACATGGTGCTTTAAAAACATGCCTCTACAGACGTTTACCTGCCTGGAAAATATCATTGCCATGGTTACCTTTTTTTCAGGAACAATATAATGTTGCTTTGACTGCTGTTAGATAAAGGTACAGTATCACATCCTCCCGGAATAGGTCTGAGTATGCATCACAAAGGCTGTAATCTGTGTAATAAAGCCTGGTGTGTCGAAAAGAAACGTGTTTCCATTCCGCTTGGAAAAAGAAAAAAGACAAAGTAGTAGATTTATGGATGATTATGCAGCCATTTCTGATGTTCGAACACAAAGGCTGAGATTTTGCGCTATTTGAAGACATGGGGAAGATGTTTAACCATTGCATGGATAAACAGGTTCCTCTGGTTTTTGGCTGCCACACAGCACAAAGCAGATGCCTCCAGTTCTCCCATCCCCCTTCCCATTTACACCACTCCAGCCCTCAGCAACGGTTCAGCACCACAGCATACAGTGTTAAGCTCACATGGAACTGAAAGCAAAATAACTAAAGACGTAAAACATATATGAGTCCAACAGATTGCATCTTTCTCATCCAATATACTTTATTATGTTACTTTGATATCTCTGTTAGGGTCGGGTTGACCAGATAAAGGACAACTCTGTCACGTAGTGTTCATAACCTTGTACTGCACATGTTACGTGTCTCTATTGACCGTTACACAGCCATGCTCGGAACAGGAAATACTGTGTGTGGCTGATAGTATATCTGATGAGTTGTCTACAATGAACATATTCTTTTTTAACAGAAGAGTGCACTCTTTTCACAACAGCATTACATTTACATTGTGAAGAGTGCAGCAGTAGCCAATGAACAACATGTGGTCCCAAAATGAATGGCCGCATATGTCATGACTAACTGTGCATACATGACTATACATTGCAAGCATGGGAGCAAGCTGTTGGTTTCCTCTGTGTGAATGGCCAACCTCCCTCAGGAACATTTGAGCCACTGATGATACAAGGAAAATATGTCCACTGAGCTCCCCTCGAATCCCCGACTTACAGCGGGGGCATTCCAGCCAACTCTGCTATCGTCAGTCCAAGTCTCAAACACAGAGCTGCTGTGTGCTGCGGCCTTATCTGTCGCCTCAATAAAACAAGGATCTGTTGATGTATATTCAAATGCAGCTTCTGCACAGCACTGTGTCTTGATATTATTCAACTTACAGAGGCATCACAATCACAAATCAGATATGAAACATCCTCAGATCATAAAGCTATTTAGAAGAGAACATCGAAAGCTAAAGCTTAGCAAAAATGTTTGATATTTTCAGCTTTGTTTCCTCATTCACATATTTGTGTTTCCTTTTTCATAAGATAAACTGAATCTGCCACATCCAAGCTGACATGTTGTAGTGTCAGAGTTCAGACAAATCTCAGAGGTTTACACCCCATGCCCTGCAAAGGCAGATTTTGTTGGTGAGCACATATGCATATACTCAAATATGATGTACACAGACTTACAGTGGAATTATTACAAAATGTATATTGAACCTGAGACAGATAGTTGTGTAAAGTTATCTCACAAAGAATATAGTGTTTGAGGAGATCTTTACTCCTCTCTGGAGGCGTTTTCAGGTCCCACCTCCCTCAGCGTGTCCAGTGTCTTCAGGGTCTCCTTGATGTCAAACTGCCATTGTTTTACCTGCTGCACTGCGGTCACTCCTTCCTGGAACAGCGTTATTACAGTCAGTGTGTTAGTGAGGGTTCATATTCTATGTACAGTGTTGAGAGATGAGCCACAGCATCTTAGCTTATGCATTTAATAAGTGTCCTTGAAAGAAATACTTTGACCTTTTGGCAATATTCTTCTGTTTCCTTGTTGAAGATTGGATGACAATGTCTTACATATCTATGTGAGGCGACATCAGCTCATCTCTTTCTTTCATCATGAGCATTTATTGGGTTAGGTTAACTTATTTTAGCATAAGACAGGAAACATGGGGGGAAAGCTATTACAAGCTCATTAGTTAACATCATAGATCTTCTTTTTTTTTTATCAATACATCCAAGTTTAAATTTGCCATCTTATGGGGAGTTATGTGCTCCAAATAGTTATTGGTAGGACAAGTTGCCAGAAGACTAGAAGAGACTCCAGGAAGTACCTGTTAACAACCAAGAAATAGTCTGGCCCACATCCCATCTTACACAGCGAATTTATATTTTACACTTTGTTTCTTTGTTTGTATTAAAAGCTGAGTTTTAGCTGTCTCTAGTCTTTAAGCTAAGCTAACTTAACGGGCTATAGCACCATATGTAACCTTCAGATGTGAGCATGGTAATGATCGTCAATCTACATTTGAGGGAGGAAAAGCAATTTGTAAATTTCCCAAAATGACAAACAATTCCTTTAAAATCCCCTTCAAGCTAAACTAGGCATCAACATCAAAAGGAAGAAACACTCACATGATTGTTTTGTTTTGTGTCTGCCCCTGCAGCTACGAGCAGCTTCACTATCTTGTATCTGTTGAGACGCACAGCATCATGCAGGGCTGTGTCTCCTTCCTGAGTGTTGAACAACCTTATTAATGGCAGGACATGATATAGAGATGATGACACGCAGTATTGAAACACTGTTGAACTGATACCTACCCTGTCCCTGGAGTTGATTTTGACACCACAGGACAGCAGGTACTCGACAATGGTGGTGTGGCCTGTTCTTGTGGCCACGTGCAGAGGAGTGCTGTCCAACTGCAGGGGGGACATTGACACACATTCACAGTCAAACACATACTGGACCAACTGGGTGTCAGTATGTGAGCATGTCTGCTCACGGACACTCACATTCAGGTACTAATAAAATGGTCATTCACCTTATCTCTAGCATTCAGGTCAGCCCCAAGGCTCTTCAGGGCTTTGACAACATCCGGGCTCCCCCCTCTGCAGGCCCAGTGTATGGCCCTGGAGCCCAGCTGAAACACAGTAGGATGGTCCCATTCTATTAATAGCGCTCACCTCAGGCCACTGGAGGCTTTAGTGAGCGAAGATAATCTCAACCAATCTCAGCATCATCTTTACAAACAAGCCACGCGTCCGCACGTCTTACTTGATCTTCAAAGTTGATATCGGCTCCTTTTTCCAAAAGCGTTTGGATAACTGCACTGTGTCCTTCCAGAGAGGCACGATGCAGTGCTGTCCTCTTCAACTGGGGAGTTCAAGTATATTATAAACAGCAATGACTTGTAATATGTTGTTAAAGTATCTGATCTACTACCTCATCGTGGACATTAGGGTTCCCACCATCAGCCAAATACTTGTCTATTACATTCAGTTTGCCTTGACTGGCTGCATTCATGAAGTCTGCAATATCCATGGACCCTATCTGTCACAGAGAAACACACACACACACACACAAGGACAGGAGAGAGAGAGAGACATTACATTTGTATATCTCAGTGGTGCATATGACGATAGCTTAGCTTAATGAACATAACGTTTATGTCAAGTGTAGCTCACCACGGGGCTTTCCACAAACAACTTGGGCGAGAATGTTTTCTTCATCTGTTCTTCCCTTTTGCACAGCTCTGTTATATTCTCTCCTCCACTCAAGTCCAACACCTCACAGTGGAGGTCTGAGGAAATACTCCTCACTCTCTCCTCTGCCTGGAAAATGACAGAAACAGCAATAATGTAGAGAACACAATTGGAAACCCCAGATGAGAGAGGTAGTATTGGCTTGTAAAGTAGGCTAAGGGGTGTTGATAGCTGGGAATGGAAGTGTTAATGTCCAAATGAATTGACAGCATAGTGCAAGCTAGGCGTGGCAATAACAAAAGTAACCTTTCCCAACAAAATGTCCTGTTCTATATGTTTTTTCATGAAGTTTATGTCAACCATTATTGACTATGATAATCTCTTTTTTTTGCAGTCAATGTTTTCGTTTGTGTGAGATATAAGGAATAATAGCCATTCTTAATCTGTAATTGACTGTGTTCTGCAGCGCTGTGTCGGAAATATATGGTAAAAGTCAATTTGGCATCCAAATAAAACAACTTTTAACCAAGTGTCTTGATACACAGCATTATCTTGTTTATGCATTTCAAAGGGAAAGCATATGAACGGGAGTCGCTTCTGTTGATTCAAATTCAAGTCAAACAGGATTTCGTGAAGCTCTGGTAAATTAAATGTAACGTCAACGCATCAGGTTGTGATTGAAAAGAAAACGATCAAACTGCAAGCAGTTCATATCGTGGTCCTTAGCATGTGTTTTTCAATGTATTCTCAATAGATGTTGAAGTAGGCTGACAGACATTTTACTCTCAAATTTGAGGCTTAACTTCTACACTGACATGTTTCTATGATATAAAAGCTCATTAATTCACACGTTCTCACATAAAATAACCATTAACATGTTTTCACGAATCAGGACTCTTCAAATGTTGATAATGTGACAAGAGTAACATTCAGTATTTTATTTTTTTAGAAATAATCTCCTATGGATCATCAATTAAGTAATATGAACCTCCTTATAATATTTACCATTCTAGGAGCCAATCAATAAAAAATCATCACAAATGTCACGTTGGAAATGTTAGTATTCCTCTCACCTACCTGAGCTTTCATCTCTTCTCCTGTTTTAAGGTCCATCACATTGGCTGCCCACTGCACATCTTCCATCTCTGTTTACTAGAAAAAAAGATTAAAAAGATAAGAAAAATAGTTGAAGCTTGCGAACTTGAACTAGGAACCTGGAGTAAAATCGGACGGGCTGCATGTCACTTTAAACAAAAGCGCTGCAAGCCCAGTGGCTTCCTGGCTGGAAAACCGGGTTTGTGGAGGGACACTGTCACCCCATCAAACAGGTGTGCGTGCTCTTTGGTGTGTATGTATGATTGTGTGCCAGCATCTCAATCTCTCTCACTTTCCCTCTCCCTTTTTTCCTCTCACTGTCACTCACGCACGCACGCACACACGCACACACACACACACACACACAAAACCTTCAGGCATGTCCCGAGTCATGAGCTGAGCGTACATTCATTCCACAAGCTCCTGTTTTGATTCCCCCCTGTTCCTGCAACAGTGTGTACCTCTCTTCACACGAGTATAAGCCTCATCAACACACTGTTTGGGGGGATTATTTTATTTACAAAGGTTTTATTCCTGCCAAGTGATACCTTATAAATATCTGTATACAAGCACACCAACAACCAATCACTGTCCAGCCTCAGCGTTGGTATTTTTTACAAACAATGTTTAGGTATAAACTAATATATGAATACACACTCGCAAAAAAACAACATTTGTTTTATCTACTGTGCGATATACACAGTAGATATAACAATGTATGTTTTTTGTGCATCAAACCTGGAAGGGGGTCATCCAGTGTTTCATATCAGACACTCACCCTGTTTCTTGTTGACATTTGCATGCAGATTTCTATTGGATGGGACAATTTGTCACAGGTATGTTTATTTAGAGGCATTCCTGCCAGAGTGTGACTGAGTGACATGTTAATGGTTAACATGTTATTGAGGGAGGCAAAGTTTAGTGGAGTAGGAAGCAGCAGCAGCCATTTTAGCTGCACAGGACACGGCTTTCCCTTCAAGCATAGAGCCCATGAGGCGAGCTGACAGTTAGCCATCCGCTTACATCTGGAGCAGGCTGGCGGTGAGTCATTGAGTTGATATTACTCCATCAATGATCCTCTTGGTGTTTCAGTGTGTAGACACAATTTAAACAGTGTGCTTGTTTACATTTGATAGTGAAATAGGTAATAGGTACTCTTCAAATACTTCAATGTTCAATAGAGAGAAGCATCACATTTGTGTTATAAAAGGATTTAAGGAATCAGTAATGCCCGTTTCAGGTGAAAGTACAGGTGCCATGGTCACGCTGAATCACTTGAGTGTAGAGGCCCCAGACGACGGCTCTCCACTCTTGCCCGAGGCTGCGGAGGCTGCAACACCAACGCCTCTCCTTTACCGGCAGCAATTGATCGCAGAGACTGACTCCAGGGAATTCTCCCTTGGCAGGTACATCTATGCAGGCACTGTCTTTATATGATGTACCTGTGAATTAATGTTATACTGCTGTTATCCTTTTCTCTCTGTTGTATAGGAGTAAAAACCTTGCCTTCAGTCTGGTGCTGCTCATTGGATGCTACTCAGCTATTCTGATCCCTGCATATCTCCCCTTGGATATAGTGGCAGCTCTCAATGAGGACAACCATCATCCTGAAGATCTGGTACAGAGGTACATCTTAGCGATCGTTTTAGATAAACTCTTCACTCTTACCTAACCTCTCTCCATCTGTGTGCCTCTCTTAGGTCTTACTCAATAAATCAGCCTCCCTGCTTTCAGGCCCCTGTCAGCCTCGCTGGTGCCTGAACCACCTCAAGTCCTTGTCATGTTCTGCAGGCCTCCAAGACATCCCTGTGTTTGTGCAGCAGGAACGATCTGTGCCTTGGGATCTGTCCCCTCCTCTGGGGCTCCGGGGCAGTGAGAAGCATCTGGCCCTTGCTCTTTCATGTCTGCCTCAGCCCGGCCTGCCTCCGTCACTGAGTGACGTCAACTGCAGGCGATGCGTGGTGGTGGGCAATGGAGGGGTTCTACACGGGAGCCATCTTGGATCCCATATAGATCAGTATGACATCATCATCCGGTATGTACACCACCGGTGGATAGATAGGAGGAATGGTATGGTATACTGTGATAGATTATGGACGCTATTTTTAACTAATACCAATGGATTTTTCCTCAGCAGCGAAAGATTGATTGAGGTTAGGAGAAATAGCTTGATGGAAAAAACACTGCTTCAAAAAACTAATTCCATTTCATGCATATATTTTTAACTCCGTTACCAGGCTGAATAATGCGCCAGTGTTTGGCTATGAGAAAGACGCTGGTTCTCACACCACCATCCGCCTGATTTACCCAGAGGCAGCGCCCCACGCCCCAAATGAATACAAAAATACCACCATGGTTGCTCTGGTGGTCTTTAAGAGCCTGGACCTGGACTGGCTCACATCTGTCATCACCAAACAGCCTCTGGTAGGTAGTTACGTCACAGCAACCATTGCACACTGAAACAGTATGTTACATAAGCCACGAATGTCACGGCAACTTGTGCAGCAACGCCAATATCACATCACACTCACTGCCTCACATGCTCTACATCACCCGCGTTGTTTTTTTAACAGAGCTTCTGGTCCAAAATGTGGTTCTGGAGGGAGGTAGTGGATGATATTCCACTGAGACCGGAGAACTTCAGGATCCTCCACCCGGAGATTATTCACAAAACAGGACAAGTCCTTCAGAAATATGCCCAGAAACCAGGAAACGTGAGTTCTAACATGTTTTTTTCGTAAGCGTTGTTGTATGCTTTCATACAATACCGCATCCAAATAGAAAGAAAGATAATCTAGAACAATGGTCCTTCCGAGTAGCATAACCGGTCCTGAATAATACATGTGTATGCGTTGCTCAGTCATGTGTTGACTTTGCTATGCAACTATGGAAAGAGAGTGAAAGAGGAGCAAACACAACCTTCACCTCAAGAGCATTACAGGTTTATTTTATTTCTTACCTACTGCCTTTTATAACAGGCTTTTCTGAAACATATCATAGTGGTTAATAATAATTATTTGTTTTCCTCTCCAAGTAGATGGTGCCAACACTGGGCACCAGTGCGTTGGTGATGGCTTTACAGCTGTGTGACCAGGTGAGCCTGGCAGGTTTTGGCTACGACATGCAGCACCCGGAGGCCAGGCTTCACTACTATGAGACCATCCGCATGGACGCAATAAAGGCTCAGGTAAATTCTGATGACTAAACAGCCATACGCTTTTAAAATGTTTTTCTTTAAGTCTCTCAAACTTCACTTTCTGATTTAACTTTGGCTTATTCCCATCATCATCATCATCATCATCATCATCATCCAGGTGGTGCATGACGTTAATGCTGAGAAACTCTTCTTGAGGGACCTGGTGGCTGCAGGAGCTGTGACAGACCTCACAGGAGCTCTGTGAGTCAGTGACTAATAATGTACTGAACTCAACATGCACTCCTTCCTCCCACTGGCAGCCTGTGTGGAGTCCTGCACAACCATGCGCTGCTGGAAGAATCCTATGAACTGACCTTTAAAATACAGTCTCCAGGGTTGGCTGTATAGTGAGCAAATTAAAAAGGTTGGACAAGCTCATGATTGGTGGAACTTAACCTAACATATCTAGTAAATTGAATGAACCTATTGTCATCACTAGCTGTCACGCATATAGTAAATTGTCCTATGGATGAATAATTGTGTTATCACACACCATCAGCGAATGACTTGCCTGCTTTGTCAAATTCATATGAAGGTTCAATGGTTCGAATAGTGATGTTTAAATTCTGTTAAAAATGACTCAATAAACAAATTAATGTGAGAATACTGATATTTATTGTGACCACATAATAATCTAAATTATTGGAGACATACAACAATAACTATTGCATTCTTCCGACATGGTAAGACACAGAGTAGTAAAGGCAACAATGGACAGTATCTGTAATTCTAAAAGTGTATCAGCTGCAGTTTAAAAAAAAAAGTGTACACAAAACATTTTAAGTATTACGAATAAAAAGAAAACAGGTCATTAGAAAATAGATGACCCAAATCAAGCCATTCTAAATATACTTTATATAAGACACAAAACAGTGCATGTTGGTGTTTCATCATAAACCTGAAGTGTCTTAATGAACAACGTTAGGTGTATTTATTAGATTATAAATAAACGTGTACACCATGAAACACAAGCTGGACATCATATATCTGTAGAGCGTGAGAGACTCCAGTTGTTGGAACAATAAACGAGTACCGTGTCCTCAGTCTAGGTGTGTGGATGCGTCTATAGCAGAGGATTGCGTGAAGGCTCCCACAGTTTGATTGCCAGCTGTCTGCAGTGCTGGATGATGATCTCGGTGGGGATGACCCCCAGGTGAACCGTGAGCAGTTCGTAACACTTCACGACCTCACCTTGGTGGCTCTTGCTGTAGTACCGCAGCAGCTTCCTGCGGGACACATTCAATATCGTCAGTAGCCCTCGTTTAGATTAATCACACCTATTTGTGGCATCCGCTGTTTACCTGTAGTAGTCCCAGGCAAGCATCCCAATGGGGGCGGAGTCATCAGGAAGGACGGGTATGTCCCCGGCCTCCAACTTGAAGCCCTGATTGATCAGATCTACAGTTTATTTGCTGCTGTTTTAGTTTTTTTTAACATTTACAGTATTCCAGGGTGACACATTTTTGTGTTATCACTGCATAATAAAACATTCCAGTAACTTACCGTTTCATTCTCAAACCAGAGGAAGTAGCAGAAGTAGAAGTCTCCGTCGCGCAATGTTACCGTCGAGAAACCCTTCTGGAGATAACGGCGTGTTGTGTTGACCAGGCTCCACACCTTCAGGATTAGGGAGGACCAATTGATTTAAGAAAACTAAAATGAGCATTTTAACAGATTGTTCATATATTTTGGGGTGAATATTCTCCTTTGCTTTGTTGCAGAGAATTCTCTCTGTACGGTAAATATGAAAGGAGCTTAGCTTAGCATACAGACTGGAAAGCTCACGAATAAACATGTGATATGTTCCGTATAATCTGTACCAAAACCAACGTGTAAAACTGATCATATAGAGAGGGTATGTGCTGGACTATTTCTTTGCCGTGAGCAAGAACTCTGCCATCTGATTTAATTTATTTGCTTTAAGCTTAGCTAAGAACAGACGTTTTCTCATTTCACCATTGCAAAATATATATATATATAAAAATATATATGTATTTTCCAAAAAGCGGCAGTAAACTTACAATAAATTATTTATTATATTTAATAATTGAATAGTTTCTTTGCACTGAGCAGGAACAGAATAAAATGAGACTTCAACGACGAGATAACGTGAACAGTTTCAGGCGTGTATTTTGATTCCGCTGACCTTGCGTTTGATGAAATGAGCCAATGGTCCCGTCCCCAGCTCAGAAGTGTTGCGTTCCGTCAAGTTGAGCGATGGCGCAATCATTTGGCCGGTGGATCGGTCCACGCAGATAAAATGGATGAGGCCTGGGAAATCCTCCAGGTACGTGAGATCACCTGGGTTAAGATCAATACCCTCCGGACAAGGCCAGTTGTATTTCAAAGAGATTTCTAGGCGTTTGCACGTCGTAAAATATACATGCACTTCCAGAGGTATTATAAACGTACACACAAGGCATCACAGCGAGCTGGATTATTTTGCTGACAGGATATGACACCATGGTGATATTTCTCTTGCTTTTCACTAACAGGAAGTCCTTCCAGTCCATCAGTTTCTCCCTGGGAGATAGAGAAGGCGAGAAAGAAGATCCGCACATGAACAGTTAAGGATGATGTGGTGGACTATCTTGCAGCTATTTGTGATTTTTCTTTTATGGATTCAGATTTGAAAAAAAGTCACAAATATGTAAACAACAAGTATAGTGCGGAGAGATGTTCGGCTGACTGATACACACCGCACCATGGTCTGGGCTCGTTCCTGCAGACCGGGGGAGAGACGTTGAGGAATGTCACTCGATCCCGACTGAAGGAGAAAACACTGTCTGTATACGCCACACAGCTGAGTCGTCATCTTCCGACACAATGGAATGAGACTAGAACGAAAACATGAACGTAATCATTTAAATAATCATCTTACAGCTTTGCTATGAAGCATTTCAGCCAGCAGAGGGCTGCGGGACACTTACTCCCTGCTGAACCCAGGACCTCCTCTGGTGAAGGCCAAGTTCTTGAACTCAGTCCAGTCCATTTGTAACTGCTTAGACTGGAAAGAAAAACAAAAAGGAACAAAAGCTGATTTGATTTGTACATGTCCAAACAATATAGATACATATTTCTATAAATCTATGTTTTTATCATATGTCAGGAACTGACAATGTTGGCAATGGTACCTTTTCTATTTGGTGCTTTTACTTGATCTTACATTGATTAACTCAGATTAAATATACAAATCCTCAAACAAAACTTCACGATGTATTAAAATGTAGAATACAAATCTTTAAGAAGGTATTCAGTGTGTCAAGAGAAAACAGGCACAGTTTGTCCAACGGTATGCGTTTTCAGCGCATACAGGAACACTAAACTGTTGTATCGTGGTTTCTATCAGGAGGGTTGATGGAAGGCTGGCAGTTCAGTTTTATTACAGTCTGTGATCGAAAAAGCCACAATATTTTAAAGTGACTACAGTTCTTATGAAGGAAATACTGTCGGGTGCTATTTGAGGAAGCAAGGCATGTCCTGGTGAGATGTGAAACCTTTGCTGGACAAGTTTCGTACGGTGCACAAAACGCTGGTACACGTAAAAACACACCTGTATCTCGCTCGGCCCGAGCGCTTTGATGAACTTATCAAGCTTGCTACGGACTTCATGGATCGTCCGCTGGCCTCGAGTAGCAGCGGATCCTTCTAGGCCTTCGCTTAAACTTTTCTCCAGTTTGGCAAAAGCCTCCAGAAACGTGTACACGGACATGGCCACTGCACTGGTGGGAATCTGACGGAAATAAAATAGAGATGCTTAAGTAGTCCAACAGGGGAGCACAATGTGTGTGTGTGTGTCCTGTAAACACTGCATAACACTGTAGTTAAATAGGTCCAGATAAATGTGTTTCAAGGGTACCCCCTCCTGGACAACCAGGAACATGTGATGAGAAATTGTGTCATGATACATGGAAGTGTGTTGGTGTCCACAAACCTTTGTCAGCAGCACGAGTGTGATGCCAGGCCACAGAGGCAGACAGTACATGGAGTGAGGCATCATGGGGTACAAGACATCTTTGAGTGAGACATCTAAAAAGACTCTGCGAGGGGTCGAAGGGTCAGGCTGAGGAAATTCCAGAGTTCGCAAGCTGTCCTCTGCCATCTGAAGACATTATAATGTGATCAAGTCGACCGCTCTCATGTTGTTTATTTTGCGTTGATTTCATTTTTAGGAATAGTCCTTCTCACCTGGACGTCTGGGTCCACAAACTCAAACACAGGTCTACTTCCTCTCACTTTGTCTCCTGACACACAAACATGAAGGAACAAAAAGAAAAAACAATTCATGCATACTGCTGTTGTTGAAATGTAAAGTGAGACATAGCGGACTAAATATGAACACACACACTCTTCTTCATAACCCACCTGAACTGGACGAGTCCCTGTCGGTCGGGGAGGGCTCTGGCGTGTAGAAACTTTCAGGACCAGAGCCGGATGTACTCTCAACATCCTTCACAGGATGACAAACACACACAAAAACACACAAGCCGACATAAACAATCACAAACAAGAGAGCCAACGTGTTGTGTCGTGACTGTGTGAGTGGCGGTCTGCATTCTGTACCTCAGGATTTGGATCATCCACGTCTGTGTTGCTAGGATACATATTCTGTGCCATGATGATGAGGACGAGGAGGTCTGAGGTGGAGAGCACGCTCGCATTGCGGCTAGAAGGGGCGGTAGAGCAAAGACACAACATCTTTAATAAATACATCTTTAACAAACTCAAATGAAGCTGAAGTTATAAGTAAGAAACTGTGCAAGTTGTGGAATACACGTGAACACTTGTGCACCTGGAGTAGAATGCGAGCAGCTTGGTGTGAACCAGGATGAAGGCGTGCATCACCTCCTCTCCTGCTCGCTCCACGCTGCTGTTCAGCTGCTGAACTAAACGGCGTTCCAGGAACTCGATGCACTGCTCACACAGCGTGGGGTGGATCAGCCTCTCCACTGCCTGAGAGAGGGAGGAAGCGGCACGAAGGAAAGACGACGTTAACCATTGAAAACCTTTGCATTTGCCTTTTAAACGCGTACAAACTGGCTTTTAAAATAGTCAAAAGGACTGGGAGTTATTATTCCTTAATTTAACAGAGGAAATACATTCACGAGGCATCGTAATTATTAAAGGAAATACAACCTAAATTACTTTTGTTACGTTTGAAAAAAGAAAGGTTTCAGATGATATGCAATAAGACCATGTGTATATTTTTTGGATAACTTAAATATACACTGTAACAGCTCGTCATCCCCACATAAACACACACGATAAAATATTGTATCGCGGATCTAAAACAGACAAAGTTTAACACACACATCATTTGTAAAAAAGGAATAAAAAAAGAAGAAGAAGTAGACAAAATAATATAAACTCCCATCTAAACTAGACTTTCTGCTCATTCCTGCCATCTAGTGGTTAAGCGTTCCACATCCTAAATCTGACAGCAATACACAAGATGGTCAGAGCTTTACTTGAAAACAATGTGAATAAAAACACACTCTAAAAAACATTATACATGGCTGTTAACCAATGTACGAAAACTGTAAGGTTGATAGAAACAAAGACCCAAAAATGTATCACTACGGGGGGGAAAAGACACAACAAATATGACTAATAATTAAATATATCCCAGAAAAATGAAAACCCAACCACTAAATAACAATGGGTGTTAAGATGGCAGCAGTGTAGCTGTAAAGCTGTGCATGCTGGTATTGTCCTGTCTTCCATACAACATACTGAGGAAAAAATGTGCGGAATAAAAATCGACACCAAACCGCAAACAAATAAGAAAACAAAATAAAAACCACAACACTCTTCCTGCCGTATAAAGTAGCGAAGCGTTGCACCTCCACGAGGAAGCTCTGGTCGTTCTCTCGGAGGTGGCTGTAGGTCTCCAGCAGGCTCTGGAGAAGCTTCCACAGCCTCGCCCTCTGCTCCGTGTCCTGAGGACGCAGTCTGGGGACAAACACAGTGGATCAACCGGACGCCTCGCAAAGAACGGTCCACGATCAAGAGGGAACAAGACACATTATCTCACTCTTTCCTGAGGAGGCTACTGCTGAGGGTGACCATGCCAAACAGGACCTCGATCATCTTTTTCATCACATAGATCTTCCTCCGTAGATCACCCTCTCCCTCCTCGCCGTCTCCGTTCACGGCAATGTAGAGACACTCGTCGAACTGGGGAGGACACAACATGACCTATTGAATAAATAGCATTGAATGAAATAGAAAATAAAGTAAAGATGAGAATAATAATACATTTTATTTGCATAGTGCTTGAAAAAAGGTACTTAAAAGGCACAACAATGAAAGCAATAACAATATGAACAAGGCAGAGAGATGACATGATAACAAAAACAACAACAACGAGGTTCACAGCCATCACAGGTTAACTGAAGATTTAATTAGATGAGTTTTTGAGGTTGTAAAGAGCTTTTTAAGTGATGTTTGAACTGGATTATTCTCCGTTTGGAGGTGTTGAAGGACCGGGGTCACGTGATCTCTGGTGTGGGAGTGGGAGAAGAGACGGGCAGCTGAGTTTTAGATGTTTTGTAGTTTGTTGATGATTTTAGTGGATGCTGTTGCTGTAGTGCAGTCGAGAGGGGATGAAGGCGTGGATGAGTGTTTCAGCGGCTGAGGAGGAGAGGGAGGAGCATTTGGTGGAGATGTCGAGCCGGGTGTCGTCAGCATGAGGAGGATGAAGAGGAGGGGGCTGAGTACCGAACCTCTGGGGGACATTTTCTCTGCATTCTCCAACCCAGAGCCATTAGCGTTGTTCTGGTTGAAGCAGAGGTGACAGCTGATTCACAAAGCGGACGATAAACAGCAGTCTGTAAACCCCGGTATCAACGGTCATAGTGCGAGCCTCTGCCGACCGTACGCGACCTCCGACCACGAACAGAGCCGGTTAGACTCTGTGCTTTTCTCCGAAAGAGGGCGTACAAACTAAAACAACTAGTGTAACTCAAAGATATGCCCGTAGACTGTCGTAACCGGCAAAAAGCCATAAACCAACCTCCACAAACTCATATTCATGCACTACTTTATTGCCTTTGCACAAACCCTGTAAATAAACTGGTTGTACATGCTTTATAAGGAAATTAAAAGTTGAATATCCTGCAAACAATTATATTTGGCTGGCAAAATATATACTCAAATGAAAAAATATAAGAACATTTCTAAAGCATTTAAAAAGGAATTAGCCATACCTGTATAATCCCTAGACATGAAAATAGTACTTTTATTAACCTTTTGTGAGAGTCACAAGTGAAACAAATTCAGGAGGTGCACAACCTTGCGCCGGCGTCACCACAGCGCTTACGCACGAAGCGTGTACATTGTACGCCTAGTTTAATACATATGGACTAAAACTTCTTTTTTTTAAAGACATAGCCGACTAGATGATTGGAGGAATCAGACAAAGGCTGCTGAAGCTGAATGGAGCAGAATCTAAGTGCTCGTGCGCTGCTGGAGGACAAAGCGCCGTTTGACTGCTTAACAAGACTCACATGACGCTTCATGAGCGCCTGCATTTAGGTCACAGTGCAGTTGCTGTTGCAAGGCAAAGTTCAGGAATAAAGAAATCCGCTTTACACATGAAGGCATTTTCAAACAAGGTCAAAGGTTAAAAAAGAATATTCTCATGGTTATAAAAGGAGAACAAAATATTGTTGAGGGATTCCGGTTCTACCTGGTGTAGGATGTAGATATGGTTGTTTTCTGTGGTGAAGGAGGCATAGCTGTCCCCCAGCATGTCCACCATGGTGCTGCAGGAGATAATAATGGGAGCAAACAGAGTGCTGATGCTGTCCTCGAAGGCTGGAAGCTGAGAATCACGACAAGAAAAGGGAAAAAATTAAAAAAAGGTCAAAAGTCATTCAAACAGCGACAGGAAGTTGAAAGGCATCAAACAGTATGGATTTAGTTTCTTCCTCTTTACCCCCTGGCCGTCCTCTTGAGACGCTCCATACTGCGACTGGACATTTTGCAGAAATTCGGGGTCAGTCCAGTAGAAGAGGACCTCGGCGTTCTCACTGGCAATCAGAAAGCACTTCATCTGGACCGCAGATGCACTCCGATCCGGCTTCGCGGTGCCGTGCTATTTACTCCAACCTCTCCACGTGTATTACGCTATAAAGCAAAAAGATAAAACGTGTTAGTTCGATAACTCCAGCAACAACTGTCCATGTTGAAGACTTTACTCAAACCGTAAGCTCATCAACAACAATGGCTCCACGTCTTCTGGTGCTCGAGAGCCAGAACGTTACACACAGTTGACACACTGGTTGACTGAGGACTGAACAAAAAGGAAGCAAAAAATATAAAAACAGAGTCCCGAACATTATTTTCACAGGAGGCAAAAATTACAATTTCCAAACGCTGCCAGTCAAAGCACATAAGAGACCAGCGTGTACCCAATCACTGACGCCGAGCTGCAGTTTGCAAGAGATATATTCTAATTATGCGAAAGAAAAGAGTAGTTAAATGATTTGTAAGGGAGGTGCTGGGTCGTCTTTGGAGATCTGGTGATATCAGCCTAAATGTGATGACATGTCTGATGTCGGTGACTACGCTTTGTAAACTTATTGCTCTCTGAAATCGGCCTACTCAAAGACTAATCACTACTACACTAAACCTACACCGTCTTGTATTTAGTACAGAGAAAAGTGTGTTTCTTTTTCACAACTCTTTGTTAGGTATTGGACTTTATTTGGAATCACATTTACGTCACAAAGCAAAATAGAAAAAGGTGATTAGTTGCGGGTGGGAGGGGAGTCTGGGTCAGCCTGCTGGGTCTGCTGCCTCCACGACCCGACCCCGGATTAAGCGGATGAAAATGGATGAATTGGATGTTTAGTTAATAAATTATTAGGTAATACCATTGTGAAATGTTTCTGGTTTCTCCATCATATAACGGCCTAACACATGTGATCGCAACACTTCCTTATTTTTGCCAACCATCATAAATGTTGTGCACACAGCCTGCAGTGCTGACACCATAACAAACGCATTTTGATCATTTTAATGTGCCGCGAGAGTGTTGTGATATTGTTTTAAAATTAACCCAGTGCAGATCATCTGATATCCGCTGTATTCTATTACGACATGGCATGAAGGTACAATTTCATACATTTACAGATTTTGCCACAAGTGGAACAACACAATATGCAGTTGGTGAAATGTTACTATGTGCGATTACTTAAGAGCTGAAGTACTATTTTGGAGGTATTTTCAAGGACTATATTTCAAAAAGGGAAATATTGTACTTTTCACTTCATATCTGTAAGATTAGTTTATAAAAAGCGATTATAAAATATGTATTATTATAAATTAAAACCACAAAATAGTATTGACAACAGCTGAAGAAATTAATTGTTTGAGAGGAAAATTGGGAACTTTCATGCAAAAGCATTTCATAAATGTGCCGATTTTCTGCCTATCTTTTGAATTAGTTTCAATAATTTAGAATTTTGTCAAATTGGTTGGACTAAACAAGAGTTGTGAAGGTGTCACTTTTGACTGAGAGCTTATGATGTCATTGTTGTACTATTTCCCTTATTTTTATAAACCAAACAAACACTTCATTAATAAAGAAAATAATAGGCAGATTAGTTCATAACGGATAATCACTAGTTGCAGTCTGACTGTCTATTACTTTTAATACTTTTGAGTATATTTTTCTTCTTATACTTAGAAAAGGATACTTTTACTTTCGGTGACATTTTTAATGCAGGATTGTATTAGAACTTTTACAGTAGAGGATATGAAACATACTTCCTACACCACTGGCTGCATGAGCCTGCATGTAAGTGTACATGTTATCATCTGAATCTGTTCCTATCCTAATGACACCCCGTGTTTTACCTAAAGCTCTCAGCTACTTCCCCTCCGCAAACTGTTTACTTCCTTGATGCCAGCTGACTGTCCGTGCACAAAACCCTCCGCCCTGCGTCACGACTCACTCTGTGCTCCCTTCCGCGGACCAGCCCCACATCTAGGTCCAGTGTCTCTGCCGTCCAAAGCTCCGGCTCTCCTCAGCTCCTGGACTTTTTCATCGCAGCGGCTCTCCGGTCTCAACCCAGACTACTTCCTCCTACCACTCGCATCGCGCAGTCACGTGACACCCGCAGCAGCAGGAAGTGTGCGCGCGCTGCGAGGACCTTTGTGAGACCGCTGCGAGGGGAGAGTGAGTAGTGAATGTGGACGCTCTCCTCGACGTGTTGCCCTCCTCGAGGAGCCTGGTGACCAGCGAGGGGGGAGAAGTCACGTGCTGGTGCTGAAAGTGGGGCACGTGACTGAGAGGCTGCGCTGCGGAGACAGTTTGGTATTTGA
Organism: Pseudoliparis swirei; assembly: GCF_029220125.1. Classification (NCBI taxonomy): domain Eukaryota; kingdom Metazoa; phylum Chordata; class Actinopteri; order Perciformes; family Liparidae; genus Pseudoliparis; species Pseudoliparis swirei. Next base: position 13,078,569 of record NC_079404.1, read on the forward strand.
GGAATGCAGTTTAATGGAGGAGATTGAGATTGCACGTCGAGTTCGCCATGTTGGGCACATCTCAAAGAAAAGGTAGTTTAATAAAGTAATCCACTCGTAGAATCTGTGTGAACACAAAATACACCAACATCTATATATATATATATATATATTAATTATATTACTGTTTACATACAAAGGAATCAGATACATTTTTATTTCAAATTCGAATTCTATAAAACATCAACTCAAATTCCTATAATAAATTGAAGTTATGAATGTATTGCTTAAGGCTTTCCAACAGCATACATGGACCTGAATATATAAACACATTCCCATCACTCAGCTCCCAAATGTAGGTTATTTCTGGTGTTTTTAAAGTAATTACATTGTAAAATATATAAGACAAGTCGACATAAGCGCAAAAAAATAAAACACTATCATGGGTAAAAAATAACAACACATTATAGGAGAGGTACGAAATTCTCATTCTTGAACCTCCCATAAATACTAGTTATTTCATGCAGGGAGCAACTCAGCAGACATACATTACATATATGCTGCATAGACACGTATACACACTCGCCAAACACTGTTTCTCAGAGAATGTTTTGATGGCTCTAACAAATCTGTGTTGTATCACAATATTCAGCCCAGATTGTATGTTTGGCTTCTGAGCTCAGCAAAGAACCTCATGGTAACGTAAATATTTACGTTTTATTAACCTTGCTTGGGTCAAAATGGTCCAAAATGCCAAGAGACTTCTACGTTGTGGGCCAAAGTCTAATCTAGTCCATAAGTTTTCTGGGGATCCAGCGTTCATGAAAGTCTGATTTAAGCTGACTCCTGTATATACAGAGTAAACATGGTGAAATCCTCAGTGTATGCTAACAGGGGAAGGGGGCCTTGCACGTCTCAAAATGGATCACCGAGTGTAAACAGTGTTCGGCAGGCCCGGGCAACAGTTACCTCCACTAAAGAGCCGCTGTCACGCAGAAGTGGCCAGACACGGCGCAGTCTGCCTAAATCACAACACAATTACATGTTGCAGTGGAAGTGACGCTCGGCAGTTGTTATCACAAGGTGCCGGGTTATATGAAGGAAGTGTACCAACCCAAACCGCCTCTATGGATCGGCTCGATGAGACCCTGAAGGTCTCCGTCAGGCCTCCTTGCTGTGTTGCTTGGGTCAAGTTCACAAGCATGTTCACTTCACAAACATACTTTTTTTATTGGAGTAAGCTGTAGTTTGAAACTGTAAATGATGAAGAGGTCACGTGTTGCCCTGGCACACCGTTTCATTTGAATGGATGTATCGAACATCATGTAACTGATCTCAGAACAATTCAAGTGATTTCCTTGAGAAAGGGCAGCACAACTCCTGTTCTCTCTGTCTCTCACGGGTTTTCCAGGTTTCGCGTGTGCTTCGAAAATAAAGCATGTCGACACATTCATCTAAATGTGTTCACATGTGTGGCCTCCGTGGTGTGATGAATCGTAGCGTTCTCTCCGTCAGACCCTGGGTTCGACGGACCAGGTGTTAACGTGTCTGGTTTGATTCTTATGAGTCAACAATCTCGGCCTGTTTGAAGTGAACCGCAGGCGAGCGAGCACGAGGCTGTTCCTGAAGTTAATTTTACGAGAACAAACATTTCTGCTCAATACATAAAAGCTAAAAGCACTTTTCCCATGAATGGAACCGAACAAAACCGAACGTATAATCTAAGGTACATGCTTTGGATCACGGCTCGCGAGGGGCTGCCATGTTAATGGCTCACTGTCATGAAACCTCAGTCCAGTTCCAGCCTTAATTTAATTTCCATAGGAATTCCATGCAGTTCAGTTTTCACAAACTGTGCTCATCTGGGAGAAACTGATAAAAGATGTTAGTCAAAGTGCACGCAGGATCCTTCATCTCCCTCCGACGTGACCCTACGAAGCAGATCCCGCTTGTCAATGCATCAGCAGACTGAGCCAGCGTTGGCCCGGGCTCAGGCTGTCTGGGCCGGAGCCCGGAGGTTTAGCCCCATCCTGGCTTCATGTTTCCCATCAGCAGCGACAAGACAGCACTCTTCCCACTACAAAGACTTGCTCCAGACTCCAGCTGCTTCCACATCTGGGGCCTCAGAGTGTAACAGTTTGTGCGTGTGGGTAAGGATGTAAGGAGTCTGCTTGAATGTGGCCGTTTGGATACGTAGGTTCTTTCTCGTGGCATGCGGTTCTGTTTTTCTTTGTGCTCCCATGTGGGCATATAGCATATCCTCTCAACTGTTTGTTGTCCTTGAGACCGTGTGCACATCACTGTTATATCCCGAGAGCCACTGGCGAGTCTTAGCTCAGTGTTAATTCACTTGATGAGACGTAGCTGTCTCGTGAATGCAACTTGTGAGTTCACGGACAAAGTTTGAGTCCTGTGGCGTGATGAATTCAAAACAAATACAACGTCCAAGTTATTTGTAGGTGTTTATTATCAATGTAAACTTCTTTTTTAAGAAAAATAATATATAGGCACACTTTACATATTAAAATAATGCTCTTCAAAAGAAATATGAACATCTCTACGTCAACTATGAACAAATATTCTTTAAATGTAACGCGTTCGGCTTATCTTCCCCTCATTGTCTTAATTCGTGTCAATACAGAGAACACGATGACGTCTTTACTCACTCTTTGGTTTCAGTCTCGAGAATAAGAAGCCAATCAATATATAAGATGTTAAAATGTTAAGAAATTAACTTAAATAAATGTGAAACATTCTTAATCTTAAGGTACTTGCTTTCTTGCAACAACAAATAAAAACGACATGTGCATCTATCACACAAATTTATGACAAATTATTTGAGATATTTCTTTAGAGTTGGGGCATTAGTACCACTAACGTAACAGATACTTTTAGAATACAAATATAAAAACAAAGCAAAGTATAAATTAGATGTGTACTGTGTGTAGTAAGTAAACAAATCAAGCTTAAATCACTTATTTTCAACACTCTCTTTATGTACAATACATTATCTAATAATATATGATAGTAATCTGTACAAAAGTATGTAAAATATAGAATGTATATTTAGTACAAAAAACCCTAGCAGCATAAGAGGATTATAAAATATGTGTCACACTGAAGATAGTGAGATAGGTTCAAATACACCAGAATTTTATTTTACTTTTGAATATTTAAATGGAAAGCAAAACCCAGATTGTGTCTGAATGCAGGTTGATGTGAGGCCAGATGTTGTGGAGGTGTTCCCACTATTTTTCACCTGCAGCAGAAAAGCAATGATACACACAACAAACAAACAAACAAACAAACAAACACAGCCTTCAAAACAAACAGACTTCCCCTTTAAGCCACTTGACATGGAAAGGAAAGACTGGAAAGACACATCAGTAGCTTTATCAATACAACAGAGGTACACACACACACACACACACACACACACACAGCACTTGGCCAGTCCAGGCAAGACAGTTCACACACACCATGGCATCTTCCTCTTTGTGTCTGACTGACGTGTATCTGCTGTTATGAGTTTCCTCTCAGCTGGTCAGTGAAAGTCTAGAACAGAAAATCTATCTTGGCGGACACAGAGATAACAAACTCTAGGTTTTACAATCCAAGAGAAGAACATATAGCTTAATGAAGTCAAAGACTGTGGACTTTTACGATATTGCGTAACTTCATACAAAGCCACAAAACAATCACTGTCAGGTCTTGTGGTCTCTGAGGAGTTGCTGGTGAGAAGAGTTGAAAAGTGTTCAGTGCAGCCCTGTTCGGGTGTTCTGGGCAAGTCTCTCTTTGTCGGAGTGGAGAAGACAACGAGGAGAAGTCTGGGTTCATTTGTAATCTAAACATTAATATTGAAATAGTGATTGGAGAGGTTGTTAAACTAGAGGACTGTACTGAAATCAGGCCGAGTGTACACTCTACTGAAGTGTCCTTGAGCAAGACAACCCTAACAGAGTGTTGTCCTGACCTCCCTGTGCTTCCCAGCGAGGTGGAAAAGAATTTAAGAACCAAACCATTTTTTTAAGCTTTGGGTGAAACTGGCAGACGGTCCGTGGGTCGGCGCTATCTCCGGCAGGCGTATGCGTTAATGTTTTTGATGACGTAAAAGCCGACGGTCATGGGAGGCATGGCTATCGTCCGTCCAGCTCTCAATGTCTTGGGCTTCAACTCTGGGAACGTCTCGTTGTCCACCATGAGCAGCTTCTCCCCATTCAGCAGGACATACCTGGAACACGAGGAAAGCGGGAAATACAGACTGATGAGCTCAGGGAGGGAACCGGTTCTCCACCGGCTTCTGACCAAATGTGCAGGAAAGACGTGTCGGTTAATAACATGTTTCACCTCATCAACAAAAGATGGCGACATGCAGCTTCAGGCTTTTTGTTTTGATTCTGTCAAACGTACACTTGAAGGCGCTGTTGTTACAAAATTGCAAAAGAGTGGATTCTGCAGTGAACAGTTTTGAGTCAGCTGGCTGAAATAATACATTTTTAAGACTTCAAGCAAAGAACATATTCTATTTCTGCAACAATCTGGACGACTGCGCTTTCCTGTCTGAGCTATAGAGATAATGTACAGGACTAATAAGAATTTTGTAAATAATTTTTTAAAAGGCAAATTGTAAAAATTGTTATTTCAATATAATCAAATGTCTCATGATCCTTAAAATCACCGTTGCGTGAGACACGAACAGGTCGCTATTATACTGTATATTCAACAACAAAAAATCACAGTGTAAAAGTAAAGTTAATAGTTTAGCAAACAGCTAAAAATGTACACTACCGTTCAAAAGTTTGGGGTCACTTAGAAATGTCTTTATTTTTCAAAGAAAAGCACTGTTTTTTCAATAAAGATAACATTAATCAAAAATACACACTATACATTGTTAATGTGGTAAATGACTATTCTAGGTGGAAACGTCTGGTTTCTAATGAAATATCTCCATAGGTGTATAGAGGCCCATTTCCATCAACTATCACTCCAGTGTTCTAATGGTACATTGTGTTTGCTAATCGCCTTAGAAGACTAATATCTGATTAGAAAACCCTTGTGCAATTATGTTAGCACAGCTGAAAACAGTTATGCTGGTGATATAAGCTATACAACTGGCCTTCCTTTGAGCTTGAAGTTTGAAGAACAAAATTAATACTTCAAATATTAATCATTATTTCTAACCTTGTCAATGTCTTGACTATATTTTCTATTCAATTTTCAATTCATTTGATAAATAAAAGTGAGTTTTCATGGAAGACACAAAATTGTCTGGATGACCCCAAACTTTTGAACGGTAGTGTATATATTTTTCATTTGAATTCTTTTAGCATAAAACACTTAGAATATAAAAGAAGATTGTACAATCATTAATAGACTGATAGGCCCTGCTCAAGCTGCCTTTTAAAAGTAATTGTTTCTTTTTTAATTATGATATGCAACATAATAACTCGATCTCCTCAACCTGTATTTGCATTACCAACACACACACACCTTTCAACTTTAAACTGCTGCTGTTCTTAGTAACCATATTTTGTATTATATTGTTATACAGTAAAGTTCACATGATATAATATTTGATATTTATACGTGAGCTTTAAATTCTATAGAATATAAAATTGGACTTAATATGGAGAAGTTATAAATAGAAAATAATCAAGCTTTACTTGAAGATGCATCGACCTTAATACTTGGCCAGCGTTAAAAAGTCCTACTTCTCAGACAAATTTATAGACATCTGGTGCTGCTAAATTCTTCATAAAAGTCTCTCTGCGCTGCCTGTGGTAAAGGAAAGCACTTCAGGCCTGAAAAAGGCCCACCGTTAGCTTTCTTTTCTATTAATTGCCTTGTAATCCTGTTATAACACCTAAAACATCCTCCGTCATTATGTTGTTATTGAAGGATCATGGCTGAGCCGCAATGAAGGCCGTATGTCTACATCATATAACACACACACACACACACACACACACACACACACACACACACACACACCTGAGTCATTAGACTGTAATTCCAGGATTTGAGGCTCAAATCTGAGTCAGAATAACAGGCCAGAGTCTTAAAGAAAAGAGAGAAAGACTGAAAGCTTAAACTTTTCTTTTTAAAGGACGTTTTAAGGCAATACGACTTGTATTACATGTAATACATGAAGTGTAATATAGCATAGAAAAAATGTAAACTGAATTCTGAGTTTAAATAGAATAAATATGGAAGGAAATAAAAACCCATTAAAAGAACCACATTTCATTAAGGGGCGCTAACATATTAGAGTTTACACTTTCAATACTCTAAAAAACCACAATCTGCACAATATTAAACATTATAGTTTCTGTTTCATATGTCATGGGGGTGTATATTTCATTACACTTTTGTCTAAGTCACTCTGACAAAATAAAAACTGAAATATAAAATAAAGTTGGCAGTTTTAGGAAAGCAGTGGAACATATCATAACTGTTTAAATTAATCCTGAAACCCAATGTTTTTTTTATTAAAATTGGAACAGGGTTTATTCTTTATTTACTTTTTATGGTATTATTGTTAATGTTGTCTGAAACCATTTTAAAATCTTGATAGAGAGGAAGCAGTTATTGCACATATGCGTATTTATTTGATTGTTTATTCAAACATGCCGACTCACTGTAAATGATACAGCTCAGTCCAACAACCACAGTTCTCTTAAAAGGAGATCCCTCCAGCATTTTAAGTGCCAGTTTTTAACACCCTATTAATATTGTAAAAATAAATAAATAAAAAGAAAAGACCCATAAATTTGTTTATGAAATTCTTATTATCCCTTTTCATCATCTCAACGCCTTTCACACATTTGCAAAAACAATGAGTTTGACTCACTTGGCTCGGAGTCCGTCCGTGCCGTAAGGTTGCAGCAGGTACTGATGGACCATATTGTTCCGTAAGGTCCCCGCCAGCTTGATTTTCTTTCTCGACCGATGCAGGTTGATGATGTAGATCGTTATGGACCCTCTCACATAGTTATGACTGGTGTTGCAGAGAAAATGATGTACATCAAATTAATTTTCCTTTTCGTTAAGAAAAGACAATGTGAAAGAAAGAAGGCTCTTCTCCACATCTGTAAATGGGGTTTCATCATATATTACATTGACATGTTGGATAAAAATCTCTATAATTAAAGATGACTACAAAGAAAAGAAAGCCTTTGATATTTTTTTCGCGCATATAGAAAGCGGATCAAACCCAAACTCCTTGATCTAATCTGGATCAAAAGGCTTGTAGAAAAATAATAAAGTAAGATAAAGCATGCTCAAGAATGGAATTACTAGCAGTGAGTTATCATCTATATTTAGTATGAACCACATTTCATTTTCAAAGCCTTTATCATCCCTCTAAAGGCTATCTGCTGTGAAAATCTGCTTCTCTTGTACAGTTTCCAATATTAAAACCTGTCGCTGTGGAGGCCGGGGTCAGATGAATGCAACGGGCAACACTTCTTGAGTTACACAGACAACAGTGATGGAATCCCTCGCCGCAGAGCAAAGCACGGGGGACTGGGATAGCGATACTGGCCAGAGGTAAATAACGAAGCCAGACAGATAAGACAAACATGATAAAATCTAATAAGGGCCCCGATACAAGGACAAAGACAACACAGCTGTAGTGAATACCACATGTCGGCCTTCGTGTTCAGGGTCAGGACTGGTAGACATCTCTCCTAGTTACCACCTCCAAAAAATCACATCTATAAAGCAATCTTGGTTTCGGGTTCGATGTTAATCTTAATTCTTTCGGGCTCAGCCAATATATTTAGCGAGAGAAGTGAAGGAGTGTCCTGTCGATGGGAACGCGGTGTGTCTGACTTTGTGTTAAACTCTTGCAGCCTCGCTTCTGCTCTGGCTCTGAGTGACAGATCAGATGGTTAGATGGAGGGATGGATAATGACGTCTCAGGCCTTTTATATGAGGAGGTTCTCAGCGATCCAAACTGGGAACATAAACATGTGTTGATGCTGTTTGATGTTGGAACGTCACTGTAAAGTGAAAATGCTCTGCAAACCACCGAAAGGGGTAAAAGGGCAGGGGAAGTCAAATATCTAATCCGTAAAGCCTTTTCAAACCACTGACTGACTGGCTGTAGTCTTTGCTGTCTCACACAGTGCAGTCAAACCACTAAGACTAGACTGGCTCGTCCACTTAAGGGCTGCCTGTGTAATACCACAAAATGGCAGAAATAACTGAAACGTTGGATTCAGGACGGACCGCTTTAGTGCTTTGCTGTCTGATCTTATGAGTCCACGGCTGATTGGCGTGTTGAGTGGAGCTGAGCTGACCACATGCCGTGGGCATCTCTTTGCTCCCAAGCGACTTGTTGAAAAGTATTTCAAATGTTTGCATGCATGTCATCAGGCCTCATGTGTGCGTTGGTTGCCCAGTTATCAACCATCTATCTATGCAGCACTCCACTAATTTTCTAAGAGATGGTCCACCTGTAAACGAGTCCTGTCTAGAATAAGGCTGTAAATCTAGCCTGGTGCTGACAGCCACTGGCCTGGGTTAAATGATAACCTTGAACAGGTCATGGTTGCACTCTTTATCTCCCCCCGGCACAGACCGCCTTATTGTCCCTCCTCCTCAAATGCCCCTCCTCCAGCCAATCCGAGATGGGATAAAGGCCTCGCACACCTTTCAGCGTCTCTTTGACGGAAGAGACAGAACCGACACACCTGATAAGTGATACCCGTTAAGTTGTGTAGGGTCTGAGCTGTAAAGAGCGGGTTTCTGTGGTCTGCTTATTTATGGGAAGCAGAATGGGCCGGCTGGGAATTTTGTTCATCCCCACCAGACACTGAGTCTCAGGTGTTTGCAGGACGCGGGGACTCTGTTTTACATTTAAATCTTCAAGGAGATTCAAGTATTCCTACACATCACTGAAAAGCTGAGGGGATGTGCTTTGTCATCTGTCAGCTTCAAATGAAAAAAAAAAAAAATACACTATTGCTGTATTTAACCCTCCTGTTACCTTAGGGTCAATTTGACCCCATTCAATGTTTAATGTCGGTGTTCTTTCGGGTCAATTTGACCCCAGGCTGTTTTTCACTGTCAAACATATAAGAAATATCAACTTTTTTATATATTTAAAGGGCTATTTAGGTAGTCAACAAACAAACATAAAGTACCTCACACTTAAACTTGGAAAACAATATTAATTCTAATAATTTTCTGGAGGTTTTAATTGCTAGGGTCAAATTGACCCCAAGGGTAAAATATGTCAGTAAATATAAAGGTAACAGGAGGGTTAAACATTGAATGGGGTCAAATTGACCCGAAGGTAACAGGAGGGTTAAGTGCCGGTTACAAACTAATCCAAGGTGGGTACGCTGTAGTACATACTTGTAGTAGCTGGTACAGTGGGCGTAGATACGCAGCTTGTCTCGTATGACTCGTCCGGGCTGCGGCTTCCTCTGCAGCCCGGCCACCTGCACGGCCAGAACCCTCGGACCCACCAGACGCTTGAAGACCAGAGAGAACCAATAATCCTGGAAGGGCAACACCATCACACCATCACACCATCACACACACACACACACACACACACACACACGGTTACTGGAAAGGAAGTTTTAAAGACCCGATCTGACTGAAGGAACAGTTGCCATCTCCACTTTACTTACATACAAAGGTAAATATGCCATAATATTTATTATTTAAAGAGACCAATCATCACAGCAATGGTGGATTGGATTCCCAAGAAAGGAAATATTACTAAAATCTCCATTTTGTTTCTTCAGCCCTGAAGTGTTATGGTAATTGTAGATTAAGTTTCGCAAACTGTGAAAATTAAGAATGTGTCAACCAAGTGACAGGGGGAAAAAATAGATATATTTCATAAAAATATCTGCCCTTTGACACTTAAACATTGAGTTGGAGCTGATAGCCCATGTAACATGTCACTTTGTATCGAACAACCGCTGACCGGTTTATGATTGACGTCTCTCAAATATGACATTTTTACAAAATATTATGCTCCATCATGAATTGCTGTTTCATGTTGAGTGGCCCACCATACTGTGTCTCACTCTACAGACTCAACACCTCTCCGAGAGACCCAGAACAACATGTGCTCCTCAGGAAGTTCCCATGCAATCCTGCATATGGCAACATTTAAGGGCTTCTTTTTTCCATGCAGGCTTTAACTTAATTTGCTGCCAAGGCATCGAAGAAGCAGAGCACAGTATGGAACTGTATAGTGTTGCCCATAGGCAGGATGGATGGGTGAATGTATGGCCACAACTCTGATCAATGATCATTACATAGTGTATCAAACAGCGCAAAGAAAGATCCAGAGTTGTATTTGTGTAAGATGGCTAGACTGATTTTTTATTCTTGCTTTGTGTTTAAATTTCAAAACTCAAGTAAAAGAAACCAGAAAAAATGTGATATATTTTCAACTTTGGGGTTGTGGGTAAGGTCACACATGTGCAACATTAACATTCGCCTCCTGTTCACTTCCATTCTATGCAAGCGAAGGGGCAAAACATTTGCTTTCGGTGGTGAAGCAAATTCCCATCTTTACATTTGCATGGATTTCAACTTTAGTGAACTTTCATCTTGAATATTTCCTCGGATGCTGTTACCTTTAAAATCCCCATCCTGAACCGGATTTGGTGGGACATAAAATAGATTCAATTTGTTCACATCAACAGCGGTCTGACAGTCTGTTATTCTGTGTAATTGCCTGTGTGTTTGGCCCCCAACTCTCCTGAGAGACAGACATTAGTTGGAGGAACAACCATCTCTTTGAGAACCAATCAAACACCACAAAGACCAAGACAGTGAAAAACACAAGTAAACTAGTAACATGGCAAAGAAAAGTAGAAACACACACCAGAGACCAAATCTCAGCTGCACAGTTAAGGGAATAAAGATGCTAACAAGGAGAATAACAATCTGCTTTTGATGTTTAGCTAAATTGGACCAATGAGAGTCAGACCGCCTCATTGAGATGCTAATAATCCACAAGAATCCAGAGATCTAAGTATGAAGTCATACTATTAAACTGCATCCAGTGCGATCTTCAACATGTCAGTGTTTTTAATTTAACTCGACCCATGAAGAAGTTAACAATCTTCTTCCTGATTGGGTTTCCCGTAAACAGAGAACAACATATCCACAGCACGCCCACGATATGCAGCGTCATGAAGGGCTGCAGCCTGAAGGTTCCACATGGGGAGATGCGACAGAGGCACGAGCTCCCTGCTTTGTTTCTGAGATGTGTGTGAGGGGTGGACAACTGGAGCACATCTTTTCTCCTCACAGCATTTGATTTCAAACAGGAGCATTATGCAATACATCTCAAAGTTTCTCCAAGAAATATTCTCTATTCACTTAAGTTTAGGAGTTTACAATCTTGGGGACAACAACATCCTGTAGAGTGTAAACAAAACAGAGAGAATGAGGAAGGAAAAAAAAGGGAAAACATAACTGTGTAAAAAGGTAAAGAGGTTGAGTCATTCAGTGGGCAGCGGTTTCAACTGGATTCTCTCAATGGGGGAGTCCTCCTGGAGGAGAAAGGGACAGCTTATACATGTTCCAAGTTCCCAAATGTCTCTCAGCAGGTAAGCTGGTGCAGCATTTAGACATCCAGCCATGGTAAAAGCATTGTGGTTCTAGCGGGAGACCTTCATTCTCAGAAAAGGAAAATGAAGCCATCTCGATAGTATTGTAAATAGCTTATAGTTGAAGTGAGGCGTGCATGCCAATGAGGGACATCATATCATTAATGGTGATAATTGTATTTTTGGCTTGCCAATACTCATTCTGGAAGCTATTTCTGACCAAAGAAAGAATGAAAGAATCTTGAATAATAACAAATGATGAAACAATAATGTACCGTGCATGGCCTTAATGTAAGCATCTCACCCCTGCTCTGATGAATCTAAAAAATAATTTATGAATTTATTAAATCTGTTTTCTAAACTTGGCACACGGTAGAATTTGATAACGCCTTAAAACTTTCCCCCCAGCAAAATGAGATCAGTGTTAGACAATGACAAGACTTTAAAAAAAGAATTACCAAGAACATGCACGTTCAACATCTGCATTGTTAAAATAATTCCCTCTTCATGGTCAGATCATGAACAACTCAAGGAGTAAATCAGATAACTAATTCAGAGTAGTGGACATAGCGTGTTGTCCCTCTGTGCCTGCATGATTCAGACCAAGGGACCAGGAACTTGGGACTGGGCAGTTCCATTTCCCAGTGTTGCAGACTATTCCACTGACATGCCTGTGCATCAGATCTCAGGTTGCAGATCTCTCACCAGTGGACCGTCCCGCACAGAGAAGCACACAGTTGTGATGGGGGTTGAGGGGAGCAGTGACACTGTCCTGAGCCACTGACAAAGGGCTAAGGTTACATGGCATTTCGCCCCCGCGTCTAGGCACTCATCGCCACTAAACGGCTTTCATCTCTCCTAATAGCTCCCACGGGAAAGAGCGAGACGTGCCATCGAGGCACTGGGTCAGGTACAGAAAAGGACCAGAGCGCAACAGACCTGCTCAGGTCAGATCCTTGTTGTTGTGAGGAAGACGAGTGCCACGGAGGCCGTGACAATGGAAACCAACTGCCTTTCTAATTCTTGTTGAACTGAAATGGAGAGACTCACGGGTAAAGGGTTGAAGTTCTGGTCCACGAGGTGAGTGTATCCGTAGTCAAAGAATGAGTGACGCAAGACAACATCAATCCCTTGCGCAGCAGCCATACCCAGCGCGTTCACCCACCTGCAACAGTGATATGAACACAAGCACACAGAAAATAAACATGAGGAAAGCAACGGCACAGCCTTTGATCGCCAATAATAAAGCTTTGGGAACAAATATGTCTTTCTTATCTTGTGCAGCTGGTTCAGTTCATTATCATCAAAGGTATCATTACCTACACACCACAATGGTTTCTTAAGCAGCGACGGCATGGTGATATAACTTACAGAAAGCCAGCAGCGTATGTGTCAGAGAGATTACTGAGGCCTCCGGCCCACGCCGGCCCCAGTCCACCCAGCCACACCTTCTTACCGGGAGTATGTGTGTTCACAACCTGCATTGAGAGTGATAGAAACGCAGGTGTATAAACAAAATCCACGCTGAATTCAACTTCGTGAAAGCTCCAATCGGATTTCACTTTTGGGTCTTTTGGATCAATGCACGTGAAGAACTGGATGTTGTGCTACTGAATGCTTTTCTGATGCTGACTGAATTTGAGTGACTCTGCAAAGTGACGGTAAGTCAATGCAGCTGGTTAAACAACACAAACACAAAGATGCACACAGAATAAGACAACATCAGTGGGAATCCACAGAAGAATATCCCTTTCATTACATTTCATTACAGGTTTATGTTTAGAAGCCTTCTTTCAAATGTCACATTCATGCAGGTACAGACACAACATGTGATCTCTGCATTTAAACCATTCCAAGCATAAGAGGGGAGTGAGGTTGATTGTCTTGCTCAAGGACACTTAGGTCAGTAGGAGCCGGGGGTTGAACTGCCAACCGTGGGGATGACCCATTTTAACACCGTGAGGAGACAACCCTTTTACCCTGAAGGCTCACTCTTGTGCAAAGCACATATGGCCTTATCATCACAAACACGAGCTGCGGGTTGATGCGTGCCTCGGCAAACTCAAATAAAATGCAAATGTTTCAAATTTGTTGTTTCTTTCCATCTTCCTTCAAGATGGTTTGATGTATGACCTCTAAAAGACACACCAGACCCCAATCGAATGTTGTATCTACAATACAGCTCTAGATCGGAGGTATGGTATGCATTGAGCAGCCACTTCATAGATAGTTGATGTCGATTTATAGTTTAATTTACAAAGTGTACACGAGCTACGTTAAATTTGAGGACTTTAAGAGAAACGTTACCTTAGTGACTTTCGTGATCTGCTCGGTCAGCGTGTCCAACAGACGAGTTTTTAGGAAGTCCTCCACTTTGTTCACTCTGCCATCCATGTAATAACTGTCATGGAAATGCAAAGAAAATGCTGTGAGAGAAATATTCTCATCCATCCACCCATCAATCGGATTATACTGTTTGGAGTTTGATCTGGCAAAAATGTAAATAAAATGTACAGTTATGTTGTGTAATTAAAACTATATATTATATGAAGTTATTGTATTATTCTCTATATCAGACAGTCATGAAAAAAGTGCACATTTAAATCAAGTCAAGAGGCTATTGGCTGAAGCTATAAGGCTCACAGGACACTACCAGGCAGCTCAGACACACGTCGTTAACTTTAAAGCTTCAAAAACATAGTAACTTAACATATACAACGCAAAAATGGATTCTCTGTAAACATTGCTGAGGTTCCTTTTGGACTGCAGGTTTAAAATCCAAAGCCCTTATTATGCTTTTCATTGGTCTCATGGATTCAATTCAATTTAGTTTATTTTGTATAGTCCAATATCACAAATTACAAATTAGCCTCAGAGGGCTTTACTATCTGTACATATACAACATCCCTGTCCCAGGACCTCACATCGGATCAGGAAAAACTCCCAAGAAATAGAAAAAACCCATTCACAGGGAAAAAAGGGAAGAAACCTTGAGGAGAGCAACAGAGGAGGATCCCTCTCCAGGATGGACAGAAGCAATAGATGCCATGTGTACAGAAGGAATCATTACAGAGTTACAACACATTCAGTGATTATGACAGAGTGTATGAATAGTTGGCAATGAGTGTATGATGATGGACATATACAAATATACCTGAGCATACTGACAATCCAATTACATGCAGGGTTTCATGAAAAAGGAAAAATACAGACTTCCATGTGCGTGTGAAGGATAAAGACAGAGGGAGGATGTTAAGAGAGCACAGGGAGAGAAGGGTTCATTGAGCCAACGTCCGGAGCCCATCACGCTGCAGGCAGACAGAAAGCCTCTCCAAGATCTCTGCAAGATCAGAGCGCAACAACCACGGACTCTAGTTCATGTTTCAGATACCACAAAACACACTTGCATCTTATTGGCAGAACAAAGCAAAAACAGATTTGTTGAGTGAGTCTGAACATCGAACGATATGCGTTGAAACAAATGACAACCAATCAGTCGGTCAGCACTTAGATTAAGTTGCTTATGTTTCATTATGTCTGATTAGTAAAAACATAAGAAAGCATTAACACTGGGAAAAAAATCAATATTAATAAGAACAAACAAGACTGTTAACATTGTTAACTGGTTTAGTTACAGTTACAAACAGAGTCCCTAAACTTCCTGTTCTTCAAAACCAGTTCAACAGTTCGGGAGAGCTATTAGTCATTTATTAGTGATTCCATTAAATAATTAGGCACTGCATCTTAAAGCGTTAGAAGCTTCATCAGCCGGCTTATCTTTGTGGTCAGGTGAATCCAGATCTAAAAAAGGAAACACTACCACTCACATTGCTTATAAAATATTTGCTCTGATCTTCTCTCAGTAGGCTGGTGGTCATATTAGTCCACACTGTACTTGCCTCACTACATGTTAATCATATACATTTAAGTAACAGCAACATGATTTTTAACTTCATAGGTATGAATACTGAAAGATAAGAATATTATCTGAATATCCAACTCTATTGGATGATCTTTTTTTGCGGCACATCCAGTGATGTCATATAAGGGCAACAACCCTGACTAAAAATAGTCTGTAAAATCCCCAGATCAGTCATAAGAAACCGAACACTTTGAAATCATAAAAAGTAAAATGACGAATGAGAAGAAATACTTGTATTGTCACATTACATATAGTTATATACATATATTAAGGCAAGTAGATTAAAGAATACTAGTCAGCAGCAAATGTATTCATCAAAAGTTCAACAAATATAATGGGAGGCAAAGCCAAGGAAGAATGCTGTGTACTCTGTGTAGTGAATAATAAGGCCAATAGACAAGAAACCAGAGAATCATAACAACAAAATATTCCAAAACAAAGGAACCTCAATTGATCCCACTTAGAAAAGTGTGATGTGCCAACAACGCTGCTGAGAACAGAGCTGAATTACATTCATGTGGGATGCAACAGTGCTGCAATCTCAGTTTAACCTCATTGAAAATGTCATCACCATGTTGGAGGAGTCCCAAACTCCTGGCCCCAAACTATAAACAACGCATAGATTAAGTCAGAGCTTCACACAAATTATTTGGTTATCCTGTCATCTTTCATGAGAACTCACAATAATCATTTAGTCCAGATCACAGGGACAGAAATTCCAGTTCATATATGGAAAGAGAATAAAATACTAAGTTGTATA
This sequence comes from Pseudoliparis swirei, assembly GCF_029220125.1. Taxonomy (NCBI): domain Eukaryota; kingdom Metazoa; phylum Chordata; class Actinopteri; order Perciformes; family Liparidae; genus Pseudoliparis; species Pseudoliparis swirei. The sequence goes on from NC_079404.1 coordinate 13,094,818, forward strand.
GCTATGTATTTAACTGCAGATTATTACTACTAGTAATTGTGTCTCGGGTTTATAAAAGCATAAAGTGACAAGACAATATTGTCTTTATTTACTTCAGGTTGATGGTTCATTAAAGCAGAAACCTGAGGAAGAAATGAATAAAAAGAAAGTTGTTTTAGTATATCGAACAGGATTTAGAGAATAACAGCTTAGTATTCATGCATTGGTGAAAGACCTAAGCTCCTAAAACAGAACCAAGAACTCTGCCTTTCTTCATCCAAAACATGTCTCGATGCTGCCAGACGAAACTATGAAATGCAAAAATGAAACAACACTTTGGCCAAATGTTCTCTGAAAAGGATCCACTTGTCCACATGTTTGACTCTCACTGTGCCAGAGCATCAAAGACAGCGCACTAACAAAACTATCTAGCACTTTATTAAAACAGAAATATAATAACTAGATGTAATCATCATGGGCGGGTCTAAAACAGATGCTAGAGTATAAATAACAACAAGTGAAAAATACTCAGCTAAAACTAAAATACCTCCATTAAAAAAAAAAAGTTAAGTATATTAACAGATAAAATGTGCTTAAGTATCTAAAGAACTCAATAATAATGTGTCTTTTCCCATTCATATGTTGCATTAGGTCATGGTCACAGAGGACATGTTCTTATTCGTTGTTTGGTTGTTGCAGTGTCACATCTTCTCATAGTGTGTACCGTCGCCCCGCCCCAAAGCAGCCCCCCTGCTTTATGCTCTGTTGGACTCTGAATGCAGCGTCACTACAAACAGAACGTCGAGCTGTTTTGAAGAAACTTTTGTTTACAAAGTTTCCTGAGGTAATAGATCATGTGAGAAGTGGAGTCATATTGACTTCTCTACAATCAGACTTCTTTTTGCAACCAGAGGAGTTCCCCCCCGATGGCTGTCCAAAAGAATGCACGTTACTGCCCTGGCTTCACTTTCCTGACAGTTATAATACGTCTTAGTTACATCACGCTGCATTTATTTATGTCACAAAGTCTTTTTCCTGGTGAGTGATTCCCCCCCCTTTCAAACTCTTATTCTGTAAAGGAAAATATCATTATAATAATAATTCTACTATTTAAAGCTGTAGTGGAGTATAATGCAATTATTCAAATAAAGCACAAGTATAGTCTACAACAGCTCAAGGAATGGCCAGCTGGTGTTTGGGATGAGCGGAGGGGTCACAACGGAAGATGATGACGTGTTCATTGAAGTGTACCAGCAGGCCAGCATAAGATTAATCATTACATAACATCTGAATGATGTATGTGTGTGTGTGTATGTATATATATATATATATATATATATTAGGGCTGTGAAACGATTACAAATTTTAATCAGGTTAATCACAGGTTTCTGTGGATTAATCATGATTAATCACATATTACCGATATTCTCAGTATATTTTTGTGAGAACATAAAGATTTATGACAAGAGACGGATATATACATATATACACAGGGATGCACATAACTTGCTCACCAGTGTGCGCGCATCGCGGCTGAGCTCGGGGGGGGGGGGGGGGATTAAATCCTGTAATTTAATCATAATGCGTTAACGCGTTATTTTTCACAGCACTAATATATATATATAGCTTCTCTCAGGAATGCCATGAGTGAATTTATAGTCTGTGTTTTTCTGACCAGAAAGGAGGAGATCGTTGTCATGGTTTTCCTCCACTCAGCTACACTATCACTTAATGAACGAGAGAGATTAACAGTGTAGTCGAGTAAAGCTGATGAACATTTATGTTTCTGAAAAAAGTCAAAAGTAAAAGCTTCTGATCCTTCTGTGAAAGAGCCATTAAATGTACCTTTCATCACTTCATTATTGAAATGAGTTTATTAGGGTGCTTTCTTCACACCACTAATACCTCACTGCTGGAACAATTACTGGACAGCTCACATCAATGGTGTTGCTCAAGGGGATCTAAACACTAACTCGTAAATATGTCCCTGTTTTTTACAGCTAGAACTGGCAGCCATCACATGTTTGACTTAACTCTCTCCCCTTAAAGCAGCCACGTTAGGTAAGGCAGAGCATGTTCACTGAGTTTAGGTTAAAGGTGTGGTTGTTAAAGTTGGGTGTTTGATGAAACAATCTGTGCACATATATTACTTTATTTTCTTACTTCAGTCTAACGGGAACTAATCATGCAGATAGTTCTGGTTTTATTTGCCCAAGATTGCGATGTTCATACCTGAAATGTTTGCCACGAGCGAAATATAACAGAGGTGGATGGAATCGTGTGCTCAAAGCCCTAAAACAAGACTAGGAGTCTCCAGGCACGCTCACGGCTCTTTGAGGCTGTTATTAGCCACAGCAGTCGTGGCTGGCGCCAGGATCTTTTCTCTCCTGGTGCAAAGTGGAACCTTAACCAATATACATTTCCTGTTAACTGTGTACATGCTCGTAAAATGAATTATTATAAATGATTATAATAAATGATGTTTCTATTGCAAAAACTAAATACATCATAGTCTGACAATATGCGTGGATCAGCGACAGAGTGAATGGTTATTAACTTTTACGTTTAAAAAAAGACGAAGTATAACAATGTTTGAGGAGTGTTAACTGGGGAGACATTTGTGACGTGGCTACAACGCCCGACAGCCCCAGTGCAGTGCCATGTCTGACCGCCATGCTTGGAGCTGAATGCTAACATGCTCACAGTCCCATTGACAAAGCATCATGCTCATGTTTTGCACTTAATGTTTATCAACATTAGTTAATTAGCACTAATCACAAGGTAAAGCTGAGGCTGGTGGGAATGTCATTAGTTTGTCAAATATGTGGTCTTAACTAAAGTGTTGGATCACCAAAGCAATCACACCAAAAATCATAGCAATCCAGTCAATTTAATTTGAAGCCTCAAACGTCAACCTCATGATGCCACAAGAGAAGCTCTGGGGATCCCCAGAGATGAATCCTCTGTGGTCAATAGACGTCTGTAAAACGTTTCATGGCAGTCCATCTTATAGGTGTCCAGTTAGCGTGGACCAAGGAGGTGGAAGGACGAAGCAAATCAAAAGTGTCTGCATGGACACATACCACTGTAGGTGAGTGATTTAGGGATAGTGACCCTTTAACTTACAGGGAGAAAATATCTAAGATGTGTGCTCTAAAAAGATGGCAGGATAATAATTGAAAAAAATTGTATTGCAGAAAGACGGAAAGAGTCCCAGAAAGTAAATACTACACTGATGAAGTCGGATAAGAAGTAACTGAGACAAGATGCTGCAAATGGCAAACTGCAATGTTGTGGGGGAAAAACGTCATCACATAATGCAAACCACTTATCAATGTTTTATGATCTGGGGGTGCACAAACGTTTCATAACCAACATGTTTCATCATCACAAGAGCCATCAGAACACGTCTGACCATGAGCCACAGACAAGCTCTACCAAATCCACATGGCTCTAAACCAGTTTATAATCAACACGCCGTTTCCATCCCACTACGCTTCATTCAAAGCAACGTGAACCAGCGGGAGTGGAGTCCAACCTGTGTCGCAGACGTGTTAATGAGTGGTCTCCATTTTTATGCGTTTGGCTTCTTTTGTAGAGGTCAGAGTTGCTGTCACGCAGGCTGGTTAGACTGGAATCTGGATCTCGAGTGTAAAGCGGGCTAAACAGAGAGAATGAGCCAGAGCATATGGTTTGATTTTAACAGTGTGGGTGGTGTTTTTCTAAGCCTTACTGACAGCCCTGCCTCCTTCCGTTTCTTCTAATTTCCCCTGATTAGACCTGACCTACCCCTTAATTACCACTCACTCAGACACACAGGGTTCGTCTGCGCTTACAGTGGTGTGTTATGTTGTGCAAGTTTAACACATGCGTGTAAAGAGATACTGATAAAACATGGGGGAAAGATCAAACCACCGATATGTCTGTATGCATTCCTGCAGGATGTGCAATAGATAAATAGCAGGTGTTAATAATTTAACACAAACACTCTCAGGCTCTTTTTCCTGTTGTTCCCTTAACAGGAGAAACACAATTCTCCTCATTATGCATCAGACTCTCTCCGTAAAAGTGTTAATAACGGTTGTTACTGGCTACTGCACACACACAACGTGCTGATAATGGTACACAAACACGACATGGCCTGTGTCGTTAGATTTATGGTTAGTTAAGTGAGTAGTATAGAGGACTGCAGATTGATTTTGGAGTTTTCTATCATATTATATATTAAATATTAAAATAGAAAAAAGGGTAAAATACCTACTGTTGCCACGTAACTGCATCTACAGCAGAGCCAGCGTTCTTCATGAACCTGAAAGTCAGAAAGACAGAGTTATCTTGAGTGTGGCACCTTTTCTTCAAACATTGTATGTTTGGGGTGACAGTGGCGTAGTGGTGCGAAGGGTTGTCCTTCAATCGGAGAACCGGTGGCTCAAGCCCCGGCTCGCCCATGTCGATGTGTCCTTGGGCGAGATACTTAACCCCAAATGTCTCCCGTAGCTGTGCCTATGGTATGTGTGTCAAAGTTAGCTACTCCTGATGTGCAGGTGGAACCTTAGTCCCTCCCATCAGGGTGTGAATGGGTGTTAAACTGGGCCTTATTTTCACATTAATAGCCAATTAGCAACTGTTACAATAAAATAGTACCCATCAACTTAACTACCAATACCTGGGGATATGCGGCAGACATACAGGGCATTCTTGTTTTACCCTAAATTATTTGGAAAGTGCAGTGAATTTATTAATTTTGTTCATTGTAGTTAAAATAAATACATGTGTATTAACTGCAAACTACAAAGAATCTAGACAATAAAATGCATTTCAAGCCTGACTACTTTTATAAAAACGGTAAACATGACTAAAGTGTTTTCAGGAGCTGTTTCTGCAGGCTATAAAGTTTGCTTTTAATTAGTTAAAAACCCGATTGCTGGACACAAACCCAACATATACACAACACAGTCCCTCCTGCTGTATGCCTTCCTCTGCTTGAGCTTTTGCGTTTCGTGTGTTTTTCCGAGTCTACCTGACCCAAATCTCTCCATATTTGGGAGTAACAGCTTCAGACATGCCCAACTAGGTGTCTCTAAACTTTCACTGCTCTGGCTTGTTTAGTCTGTCCAGCTCTGATATTTGGACTGCTGAGCAGCTCAGTGTCTAATTCATCTTATTTCCTGAGAGCGGCAGAACAGTTGTGCTGTCAAACACAAGAGCCACCCCCTCGTAACTGTGTCAAACACACAAGAATCACCCCGTCGTTAAATGTGTCACCCGTGACCCGCGAATACTCCAGCTCTGTCCTCTTCATCCTCTCGCTCCTCCTCCTCCTCTTCTACATCTTCCTTCTTATCTGAGTCCTGCTAATAAATCAGTCTGAACTGTACAGTACACATACACAAATCAGTGCACACAAACACACACCTTTCATTTGCAGTAAATGTGAACTGTCAGTACTCAGTGAGATAAACATTCCGGTTCCTAATGGTTTTACTGATGTAAGTAGCTCAAGTACACAGAGGAGGGAACACATATCAAATTATTCTTTGCATTGCCACTTTCATTTCACTGCACACCCTGTGTGTGTATGTGACAAATAAAACATCTTGAATCTTGAATCTTGAATCCTCCGTCTTCCAACTACCTGTCAAATCGTGTGTGGTTGCAGAGAGGAGCTGGAGACAGATTCCGGCTGAGATATCCTGAGACATTAAACTGTTCCGTGTGTGTGTGTGTGTGTGTTTGTATAGCTGCACACACTTGCATAGGCACACATCATTTCAGCACACATTATTTTAACTTTATGGACCCTATTTTGGTTCAAAGGAAGGCTGTTCGCTGTTTATTTTACAACGTATTTAAAGCCAGAGCTACACATTCCCCCTCCGCTCCGTCACTTCTAATTGTCTTGTTACCTGTGTGCAAATATATATCTCAAATCCCCGACGACAGACCAGTAGAGCATTGATTACAGATTACTTTCAGCCACCCAGAACATAAAGTTTATTGTTGATGGTTGCCAACTGTAACCTGTCTACTCAAACATCATGAAATGTATAGCATAATTTCATCTGTATTTATTCACAAATGCCTGAGAGAAATTTCTATTAGTTGTTGCTGCAAACACAATATTAGCAGTGTTGTCATACATTACACACTGAATAAGATATTTCAACTAACAATATATTTTCAATTAACTTGCTAATATAATTTAAAACACTTTATTAACCTCTAATACATTAATGCACACTAACACAATTTGTATTTGTAAGCAGACATAGGCCAATCTGTAAATGTTTATTAACGTACAATACCTGTCAACATGTACAGCATCGCCTCTGAGGAAATGTTTACAACTGCATTTTAGTAACTCATTACCCGTTTATACACTATCCTCCACGTATGGTTGCCCACAGGAGGAGTTTCTACAACTTCTTCACATATTCCTTATAATTGCAACATTTGGGAGTTTCCACTTGTTCAGCTAAGTGTTATGTTCTTCATAGAATTGAGGTATTTTCTCCTTCAGGAAAAATAAAACAGTTCGTAAGGTCACGCTTTGTTTTGATTGTCCAGCACTGACAGAGTTGTGTATATCCATCGATGTTTGATTTTCATTCTGTTTGTTGTACAGCGCCACTGGTGCATCCATTTTAGTCACGTTTGTTTCTATTGCAACAAAACAGAAAAGCTCAGATGACGGCGTCTCTTAAGAAGCCCTTTTCTATTTGGTCGATAGAACTGAGAAAGCTTCTTTTCTTTCTCTGAGAGGAGTTTTAACAAACTGAAGCAGACCAATATCCAAAAGCCTGCACACCTACATTTAGTCTCTGATACACAATTCATCTGAGGGTTGTGATCAGCACCTATGTTAAACAATTGTTCATCAGTTTTATAACTTTGACCCAAAAATTAAAAAGCTATCTTATGAATATGATTTGTGCTGTTGACACGGTTTGTGTTTTGTTTGTTTTCTGTATTTTAGTTTTCATAAAATGTAGTCTGTAAACAATGTTTGTTGGCAGAAGACTTCACACTTAAATGTCCCGAGGGGACAAGCTGCAGTTGAGAGAGCGGCTGCTAGATAAGAGTCAGACCGGAGCTGGTGGAGCTTCTGGGTAAAACCAGCAGGTGGGACATTGCACCGCCACGTTATCAATCAGATGACACTTTATTTAGGTTGACATGGTATAACTGGAGCTGAGACGCTGAAACCTGCAGAGTGGAAAGCCATAAACACCGAACACTACTGCAATGTGTGTGTGCGTGTTAAACACAGTAAAGCCCGGTAAAAGTCTCACACACCGCTGCAGCATACTTTCCACTACCTTACCCCATTGTTTCCAGCAGGATAGCCTAACACAGACAGGAACCCCGCCCAGTCAGTGTTTTACTTGCTGACTCACCCGTCCAGCAGCAGGATGGCGTTCTTGCGGGGTCGTCCTGCATTGGGGCCGTAGAGGTGAGCTCGGTGGTAGTATCGTACAGACTGCAGCAGGGTCCGCAGCTTGATGTAGTCCTGTGCCAACTGGGTGCTGTTGACCGCACGGCCCACCATGCTGCGGTAGGCGTTAGGCTCTGGAGAGAGGAGATGCAGCGCACTGAGCCCGAGAGGAGCATTTATACAAGCAAAAGTGGGGAGGTGGAGAATAATATTGTTGTTGTAGTAGTCTGATCTTGCTCTCCGAGAGAGTATCCAACAGTCACTAGAAAAAGGGATAATTGGCCAATTGGCAGTAACACTTGGAGATCGGAGTTGCAGATGGACTCAGTGTCAGATTAATTGTCTAAACCCACATGGCGGCCTTGTAGAATCAGTAAAACTGAATGAGGAAAACTACACTTTATCCGGCCCACAGCTCTTTAACCACTCTACTGAGGAGCACTGTGATTGGCAACAACAAGTTGGGGTTAAGCTGCAAAATACAACTTTAATATGTCTGTGTTGTGTGTGTAAGTAGCTGTGTCGGTGCTATATTCCTTTACATGCATGTGCTTATTGTTTGCACTGGTCTCCAAACTAATATTTTGCAGCACTTCCAAGTCCTCACTCAAATGTTCACATGGTTCAATCTATGGATTTTCCATGGTACTTTGAGGCTGTTGAGAGCTTTGTTGCAGATGAAATGAAAATATTAAGTTATGTGCAGCAGAGAAACACAGGGCTCTGTGTGCACTGCAGCTCCCTTGAAACACAGATGGTTAGGATGACATGAGGACTAGCAGTCCTTTTCATCCCTGATTGAACATTCGCTGGACTCTCACTTAAAGCCAACTATTTAAAGTATCCAAAACAAAATGTTAAATGAACAGCATGTGCAAACCATTTTTCATAGCACAGCTTTTGTGGGGAAGAAAAATGGAATTCTGGAGAAAAAAATCTTTAATTCAAAGTGAAAGTCCTGTTTTGAAATGTTGTTAATTGTGTATTAAAGGCGACATACAGTCTGTCACGTGATGTAGTTGGCAGCATGTGGTGTGTCGCTGTACTGACCGTTGCCCAGCTCCCAGGAGATGTTGTACTTCTTGCCGGCGCCGTACTTGAGGAGGCTCAGGGTGGAGGAGGTGTTCCAGGAGTTGTCTGGGTTTCTGTGCAGCGCGTTGAGCCCCAGGATCAGGTGCAGACCAGCACAGTCGGCAAAATTGTACAGTTTGTCTAAAGACCTGGCTGGGAGAAACCCACAAAGCAGTTGTAACTTTGATTCTTTTTACGCACCTGGCTCCATTGCCATAACCACCGATATGTTCAGCTGCCTCTGTTTGCTTTTGTTGTGTGAATAAAGCGATTAAAGAAGAGAAATTCACTCAAAGTTATATTTTGTTTTTTGAATTTTGTCATGATGCAACATCTCTGGTGATTAACATTATGGGTGTTATTGTTTTATAAAGCCCTTTTTAATGCTGAGAAAAAGAGTAAAAAAAGGAAGAAAAAGATTTAGTAAAAACATTGGGTTTGTCTATTTAAACAAACACGCTTATTTGCATGTGACTCTCAAAGAAAAAGGGTGGCTTCTTCTAAATTCTTTAACCTCAGTAAATTGTAACATATACAATTAAAAGATCAAATTCCTCAACAGTATTGTGTATGGAAATTGTGGGTGGACTGAGCTTTTTTTAAAATTACATCTATTTTGCAATCTTTTGTCATCTGCCAGGTATTGGACTTTGTGTTCGTGCGTGTGTCATTTACATGACAGCAGAGTCTTGTCTCCCGCCAGTGAGAATGCAAAAAGACAGCGTTCCCATCATGGACTCCTGCTGCTCCTCGGCAGCTGACGACTCAGTCAAGGTATGTCTGCTGTCTCCTTTAAAACACATTGTTCTCACCGCTCAGTGAAGCCACACATGCTACCATATGATGAGATTGCTAAAAGTGTATGTATATATTTTAATATGCGGCTGCAGGCTGCTCCTGGATACCTCTTGTATTGACATTTAATCGGTTTGGAGTTATTCCATTTACGTAACTATTACCCCGGCATCTGATATATTTCCTCCTAGGTTCAACAGGAACCAGATGAAGAACGTGTGCGCGTCTGGTTCTGGCCAACATTTGTCCTAAACTGTGGGTTTGGCACCAGCTGAGTTGCCAACTGATTAGTCTGCCCGATGTGGAATGGAGGCAAAAGCAGCGCAGACCAAGGTGCATGTGAGGTTACTCTTCTGGATACACGTCGAGTTGGTACGGTCATGTGAAAGGTGTGAGGTTCTTTAATATTACTGTAGAATATTTAATCAATGGCTGTGAGAGATGCAAAAGTCAGAGTCAGAATAAATTGGAACACTGAACAATGCTTCAGCGCAATTGTGTTTTTCTATTCAAAATGTAATGCAGGTCATTATCTCCGATAGACCAGTGGTCTTCTATAATCCACAGTCCAAATAAAGGGAACAGACATTGCTTGTTGCACCTGGCATTGATTCGCTTTCCAGTAACGGCAGGACAAAGCCTGAAAACCAAAACAATGCTCGCAGTAACAACGCTTTTATTACACACAGTGCACTTCTCTTTCTATTTCTACTAAGTAAACCATCCTCCATCTCATTAATAACCAACAATAACATTATTATCATAACTCCTTTCCTCTGTGGTAAATTAGAGTGGTGTATGTTTGCAGGAGCAGAGTCGAGGGCAGCAGGACAGAGAAAGTAACGCCAGATGTGGCTGTCAGGGTGAGTGATCCCAGGTCTTTCCTCACCTGAGACCGACCAGCCTCGCTCCGACACACAGCTCGCTGCCCCGCACACACATCACAAAGGCATCACGAAATGCCCAGAGCTGCGACAAATATTGTTTCTCTGCTGGAAGTGCCAAGAGCAGCATGTACCAATAAATTAATGTCTTTGTTTTTATGTGTCAGTCTTGGTTCCTGGACAATTTTTCTATTGCTTCTTCTTAACCAGCAACAGACCAACTCACAGCAAACTTTCTTCTGCTTTTGCAGCTCAAAGATACTTTGAGTGATGATGTCAAAGGTAGTGCTTGTAAACTGAAAGTGGATCAGAGGTAACATAATTATATTTATTTGGTAATGTCAATGTAATTACTGGTTATTAATCACTGTATGATCTGAAATGATTAGTCGATTGAGCGATTAGCCGATCGTCAGAAAGCTAATCAGCAAATATTTTGATAATTTATAACTCATTTAAAGTCCTTTTTGTAGAATAATGTGCTGCTTCTCTCTGTCATATCCCAATTGAATAGAATATATTTGGGATTTTGGGACATTTTGTTGTACAAAAGCAAGACATTTGATGTTACTTTGGGGTTCCAATCAGACGAGCTGGTACATACACTGGCTACGCTACGGTTAGCCATGAGTTTGTCTTCTGGGTCAACAGGACACACAATAGAAATAATCCCTGGGAACAGTCTACCCTTTTAATGGTCGTTAATCCTCTGTTAGCCAGTTTCTGTTTTGGTTGCACACACGAACAACAGCTACTAGCCTGAGGAGGAAGTGTAATATTACTGGCCGAGCTCCTGTTTATCGCCTGACAGGAGCAGGGCATCTTCTTCCAAAGAGAAAGGGATGCTGGGTAGATTCACCCTCCTTGTGTCAGGAAATCTGCAGATCACTAAGGCCAAACATCAAAGAGTGTCTATGCAGACACTAGAAAGCCCTGAAGCTACACATCTGTGATCTCAGTCAGACGAAAAGTAATGACATTACCAAAACACAGTGAATATGTGTGTATACACACATGCTCACATACCGTGTGTGTGAGGGTTTGTGTGTGTGTGTGTGTGTTAACCGGGACTATGACATCTGTGGCATGGTGGAAAATGGGCAATTTAGAGTGAAATGCTGTAACAGCACTTACATTCTTCCAAATGGGAACACAACAAATGATCTTCACAAACGCACACATCGACAACCAATCATACCGACAAGCCATCGCTTTTACTTCTGTGAGACGTATGCCGTCAATCTCTGAGTCAACATCATTATTCAGTTTGCTATTTCTTATAAGAATGACAGCTTCTCATGTTGTAACATTTTACAAAATGAGTCTCACAACCCTCAATTGCACACAACCCAATGAAAGCCTTGCTAGGTCAGACTTTATTGGGCTCTCTCAGCTATGAACTTATCTTCTATCTCACAAACAGTCCAGTTAGAAACAAGCAGAACAAACCTAGAAAACAGTGTTTGCCAACATATGTGTATATGTGTGTGTGTATATGTGCGTGTGTGTGTACGTGCCTGTGTGTGTGTGCATGCATGTGTTGGCGTGGTTTCAGTGTAGCGGAAAGAGTGGGGTCTGGATATTGTCAAGCTGTCTATCTGATAGAAAAGCCAGTTGTGTGAAGCAGAGAAGTCGGCAGCATCAGTGAGCGCTGTGCCTCATTTCTGCAGCTCTGCATATTCCCTCCAACACGGAGGTACATAGATCCAAGTACAGTGGGCCTGCATGCACTCACACAAACAGTGTCTGCTGGTGTACCACACACGTGCACCAGACACCCATTTGAAGATTTTAATGAAAATGTTCTGTAGCTGCACCTCCAGTGACTTACTGTCGGCTGACAGGATATGTTTTATCTGAGAAGTATCTCCTGATGCAGCTTTAAATTAAGATCCGTTTTAGTTTTAAGCTACAAGAATTGCTTTCACCATATCGTGTGCCCTATAAGGAACTGGATCATTATGTATTATGCTTTGGGGACATTTGAACACTTTTAGGATTGAAAAACATCCTCACACAACTACTTATGAAAAGGAGGTTGAAAAGAGGCACATTTTTAAATTGTTACAGACAGTAAACCACTAAAGTAGACCATATGCCCCTCTTGTATAATGCTGTGCAGTGAACCGCATCAGTCTAACATAGACATAGACATATAGTCACATTATATTTCACAATGTTGCCGAAAGAGAAATACTGTTTATTAAATTCTCCACCCACTAAATAAATTGTACATGATTTACTGTAAATGCTTCAATATTTAGATTTTGTCAGGTGACATACAAAAGCCTAGTTCTGTATTAATGTGAGGGAGTTAAGTCGGGCTTAGTCGTTTAATAATAAATACTTTAACAGCATCCATTCAAGCTGTAACAGTTTAGCTCCACATCTTCCTTTTATTATTAGTTGTCTTCATCCTGTCTAACTAACTATCATGTCATTCCAGATCCTGCTTCCCATCTCGTCAGTCCAACTCCCTTCACCTGCCTCTGATCACTCCCTCGTCAATCCCTCATTACCTTCACCTGGTCTTCATGCCCATCTCACCTGTTGCCCATTCCCTCATTAGTCCCTGTCTACTTAGATTCCCTCACTTGCACTTGTCCTCTGCCAGATTGTCTTGTGTTTTCGTGCCAAGTACTCCAGCGTTATTAGTGTATATTCCTGACCTCTGATTCTCTGCCCTGCCCCTTTTTGGACTTGTTTGCTTCTTGGACTGATCTCCCGGTTTTGACCCAGCCTGTTTTCAACTAAAGACATTCATCTTTGTTACTCTTGTCTGAGTCGTGCTTTTGGGTCCTCTCTAATAGCACCGTGACACAAGCTTACACTACTGCCCTCCAATTTAAAATTGAGAGGATCTGTGTCAAGGAATTATTATCTCGGACTGTAATATCTCGGTTTAGAAATGCTGATCTATTACTTTATTGGTCATAAATACAATCTTGGAAGAGAAAATAGGGAGCACAGAAAAAAATATGTTTTCTCTCTCTGGTTTCATTCAAGACACAAATATATAATGACTTGCTGCCAGACACAGCTGATTTACACAGCAAATATCAATTTGGATGTTTAGTCCGATCAAAGTCAGTCTCGACCATACAAATGCGCGCGCACACACAAACACACACACACACAGGACTTGAGCCGAGTCCTGGCTTGCTTTAAAAGCCAAATCAAACTGAATTCTCAAGAGTCATGTGCAGACAGGGGAGAAGGCTGTTTAGAGAAATTTATTCTGAGCCCCTTTTCCTGTTTATGGATATGGAACTGTTTTTTCGTATTTGAAGATACACATGTTGCATTCAAGCTTTCATAGCTCTTCAAATATATTGCAAGTGTCCACACTGATGATGATCTAAAAACATTATCATTGATTCTGAGACCAGACCAAAAAAAAGATGTGCTTGAAATTAAATTAAGATAATGCATTACACTGTTGGCATGATGTAAACGCACTCTCAGACCGACTATTCATCATATTGTTCTCAACATGCTGAAAATCATTGTTGATGACAGTATTTAAGGTTTGATCCAGATGTTTTGAAGAGTCATTTCATGTTAATGCTTAACACACACCACGTGCACACACACATGCAGCAGACCAGCAGCATCACCAGTCATGAAAGATTTAGAAGTAAACTGCTAAAATATCCAGGAAAAAACCCAAGTGCATCGCATTCATCAGCAGCTCCTCCAATTTATTTTCTCTACCAGCTCCGTTTAGTACTCTTTGCCTGCTGTTTCTCATTGGCCCAGTTCCCCCGCAAACCAGATCTTCTGTGGCTGCAGAAACAGACACAATGTGACTGTAGCACGGTAATCTCAAGCTGACGTCTCCAAATTGCATTTGCTTAAAAAGATCGTCAAAAGTTGAAGCACTGCTATCGATGCAGTTTGATCCTTCATCCATATCGGTCAAAGCCAGACCAGTATATACTGTTACGGTCACTGTATCGAAAGCTATTAAATGCGGTGGCTTGCTATGTTCGCACGGTGTATCTGCAACTCCTCCTGACGTTAACTTGACACTGCATGTTAGGGTTGCGCAGAGGGAGAAATGTGGTTCCAATATATTGTGAGTCTGTGCTGCTCCACCGGCGTGTTGAACAGAACCCAACGCCATCATGTTTACACACACACATCTCCACATGGACTCTTCTTTCATACAGGATGGCTCCACTCCAGCGAAACCATTCAGGTCAAACCACTTTTGCATTTTGGAAAAATGCAAGATATGTGGTGGGCACCTGTTTTCAATTCTGTTAGTAGAGGGGGACCAATGTGTCTTTGTGTGTGTGTGTGTGTGTGTGTGTGTGTGCACGTGCATGTGTGTGAGGGAGAGATTACCTCAATCCGAGAATTCGCTGTGACTAGACTTGCGTGTGGCCTTCTTCAGTGCACCCAGTGTAAGGAAATGCAGAGAAAGTCGACAGAGCTGGTAAGTAAGATGAGTGGTATGATAGCATAATGTCCATTACTCCCTATGTGGGCCCACTCCCTGCTGCTCTCTGTGTGTGTGTGTGTGTGTGTGTGTGTGTGTGTGTGTGTGTGTGTGTGTGTGTGTGCTTCAGCCGAGGCTGCAGAAAACATATCAAAGACCGAGAAGTGAACTAAATAACTGAAACAAATGTAACTCAAACCACTTGTTAGGGGAACAGGGTGTGAGGGAAATGCGTTTGGGTTGTGAGTGATTTGCACATCTGTTTGGCAATAGTCACTGTCTATCACTCCCTAATGAGAAAAGTACGCTTTTTAGAAACTAATGACCTCACCGTGTTTGGCTTGTAAAGAAACAAGGTGTGTGTAAGTCTTTGTTTCCCAGGAGAGAAACAACCTCCTATCTCTGCCTGTTGTTTGCGTTGTGAAGCTACCGACAAACCACAACCAAACACGCCCGAAGGAGAGAGAGTTAAGAGTTGTTGTTCTGTTATGAATCCTCCTGTTGTCATAAACTAACAGGCTGTTGAGTAACTCGTGAATTTAACTTCAGTTAAACCTCTGTCAAAGTGAATTTTAAAATGTATTAAAAATGTAAACAAAACCAAGAGGACAGTACTTTAGCAATGGTGTTGAAGCATACGGACGACATCGGCCATTTAAACCACTAGATTTACTCATGAGGACGAACCGAGCGGTAACCTTCGATGCTGAACAATTAAGCCAGCACGGTAGTGCCAAAAACACCATAGACACCCATGTTAAAATGCCCAACTTTGCAATAGAAATAAACAAAGTTTACAGTCTGGTCCAAAAAACGGTTTTAGTCCCATTTGCTAATTTCGTTGTTCTTAACAACTGAACTGAGGGTACATTTTTATGTAACTCTCCCGTTTCTCAATGTCGCTTTAGCCCCTGTGAGTGACAGGTGGATGCCGTCTCAGATCGCTGTCTGCTCTGCATCAGCGCCCCCACCTCTTCACCCAATTTTAAAGTGAGGCTGTGGTGCCACTGCCAAGATGGCGGCCAGACCCCCCCCCCCCCCCCCCCACACACACACACACACTTTGAGCTCCACAACGGTTCTTTAGGAAGTCACGGGGAAAGTCACTCAGACTATGTCCACATTTTAAACAGTCTCCAGAACAAACCCACCTCTCCAGTTTCTCTCAGCTCCACAGAGCTTAACAGCATCTTTCGGCTCATTGTTTTGGTTTTACCAAGCTCGCCAGCGTCATTACGCAAGTCGTAAAGCTTTTCAACAGTTGAACGGTTACACTTGATGCAGAAAGGGAAGGCTTTAAAGCTCTAGATAAAATCAAACCAAAACTGCCTGAAGTCCAGCAGATGAGGTTTGAACAATAAAGTTTTCGTAGTTCTATGTTCTAACACATAAAATAAGACTAGTGTGTCCGACATTAATGTTGCTTTTTTTAAGGGTAGAACTGTTAAAGATAACAAATGAGAGCCACACCTGACATTACGACTATCAGAGATTAGCAGCAGTGTCACCTCCAAAGAGGGCGGTCGTAAAGCTTCCACCTCTTATCTGGTTCGCCATCTCGTCACACACCTCTGCTGAAGCTGGAATTGAGCTCTGATTGCTCTGTAATTGTGGAGAAACAAGACTCCTCCGGGCAGACAGAGGGAAACAGGAGTGAGAGTAGCCCAGGGCTGTCCTGCCCCTGGACCATCAAAGAGTTTGGACTTAAAACAATGTCTGCAGCCTTCCCTCAAAACACCTGCTCAGTGCACTGATTACTCATCGGCAAGAGGAACATTTCTGGCTCTTAACAAATGCTTTTTAACACCTTGAATTTCATCATGTTCAAAAATCGTACGACTGGCAAAAACAAAGGCAAACAAAACATTTATTTATGGGGGTATTTAAGACATCTGCTACATTCCCGGCTCAAGAAGGGTATCTTTGATCCCAGGCCGTGTGATGGATGAGGGTTATGAAGACCAGATCCCCAGAAGGGCAGCAAAGCAAACACACAGTATCCCAGACTCCCTTTCACCGCTAGAATAATCACCGTAATCACAGCAATCATCTTCCTCTCTCAAACTATATCCACACACATTAGTTATGTGTTAGTGAAGCTGGAGGTTCTGTCTTCTGCTAAGCAAGCAGAGCCAGATGAAATAGTCACAGGATCAGCAGCTTGCAATATATAATTGATATCTAATTATACTTGGATAATATCAGATGCTTGGAAGAGTTACAAAATGGTTTAAGAATGCTACACTGACTACATAAGTCATTTCCTATTTTGTGATTTAAATATAATGATTGATAATGAACCTAATTTAATATAATTGCATAACTGAAAAAATATACAATCATTTATATAATATTGGTACAAATGTGACCAAACGTTTGCAATGAGTTAAAGTCAAATAAATATGAATATGCCATATAACATAATAAATAGCCAGTTTTCACTCACCTCATTTATAATTCACATTTTTCTGATGCATGTGCATGTTATTAATTATTGTAAAAGCTTGAGCTGTCATTACAAAGCAGCTAATTTGGCAAAATGTATGCTGATCAGAGAACAATGTTCAATGCTTTAAATTAGTGAACTTTAATTTTTAGTAATGCTATTACTTCATTATCATGGTGGGAACATAATGATTTGGTGGTAGAGCTGTGCAGCTCGTGTACTAAGAAAACAAAAGCTCTACATGAATCCTCTCTGAAAGGCCGGCCCGTGGAGGACACACACTACAGGGGGCACCTGCCTCGGCTGGGCGGACGGACTCTCTTCCCATAACTCTTGACTTTTAAGTCCCATTTGAGTTTCTGGAGCAATCCCTCGTTTGGGATTCGTCCCAGCACTGTGACGGATATTCCTGCCAGATGTTTATGGAGAAAGAGAGAGTGGGACCTTTTTTCAACCGTTCACCTTAACGGATATATCTCCCAAAGTCTCGAAGCTGTCTTCTCATCAGCTCCTGCTAAGTTTCCCTGATCCTGTCTGTCGAGCACATGAAGCAGCAATAATTGAATCTAAGCCCATTTCAACGTTTTCTCTCCATTTTCTTTCCTTCTTCACTAAGACGCGTTGGCAGCGGTTCGCACACAAGTGAGATTCAGATTTGTTTTATTTTTGTGTTTTGGTCAATTGGTTTGTTTGTATGAAAAATGATATTCCACGTTGCTGCTTTAACACTTGCGGTGTTCAACTGGTGCAAAAAATATATTGTATGCTAAAAGTCTGAAAGCAATCCCACACGCATGTTTCAGTTTTTACAAATAAATACTAATTAATTTACACCCACTGTAGAAAATGTAAAAAGAGGTTACACTGATCCGTCAAATCATTACTGCAAGATCAGAAACACACTTTGTTTTATTGATTTGGTTGCAAAACAGTTTTGTACACATGAAAACCAAAATCCTGGCTTTGTCTCGTAAAAGTAAACTAAAGTGTAGCTCTGAAAATGTATAATAGAAACCAAAGTAGAACTGTTTTGATAGATAACACCAGTTTTTGTCACGTCTCTGTCATAGATTAGTTTACCCATTACAAAATAATCTCCACTGAGAATAACAAACCATATTAAATGTAATTGAACTGCAAGAGTGTGCACAGTGAGTGATTTCAAACAGCGGTGACATGATACAAAATATACTTCAATATTACCAACGCCTCTGTTTAAATGTTTTTCTAGATCGTAAAGAAAGGTGCTGAGGCTGAAATTGGAGCACAATAATTTGCTATCGATCTGACGAAAGCAAAATCCACAGAGTTGACAGAGCGTAACATTGTTATTTAGCAAATATGTAAAGGGAGTGAACAAAATCAATGCCGGTGACACCAGGAACATGTATGTGTACGATACATTTTAAAAGGTTTTGAATCAGTGGAGAGAAACTGGTTCACATCTGGTAAAAGTAAGATGTTTCGGGTACATCTGGAGGATTTCAAAAATGTTTCATATTGGGAGAATCAGCAGACGTTTTAGGAGATGAAACGGCAAAGTGTCCTGTCGTATCTTCAATGACTACTCTGAAACACTGTTGAACAAAGGAGATATATTCCATGTGTTTACAATAAGTAAGCAACACCTTTAAATCACCTGAATTCAGCAGATCATTCAAAATAACTATATATCAATGATGCTCTCTGTGAACTAAGAATGACGAATGTTTTTCATAACATTTGTCCGTGTGCCGACGTGCTCGCTGCAAAAACACCTCGAAGCGTAATCGCTGAACAACAGTCGATCACTAGACTTGGGACAAAAGGAAGAGAATAATGGTGATGAGTCATCACTTGTCTAACATGACCACAGAACCACAGCACTACCGTGTTGAGATGCTCATGGTGTGTGAATGTGCAGGAGTTCTCCATGGCTTGGCTCGGCTCCCATGTATTTCCTGGTCCTCCAGTGAAGGACTGTGAAGGCGGTGGAGTTTACCGAGGAGAGAACAATAAGTGAAATAGAGCCAGGCTATTAGCGTTGCGAGTGGGGCATGCTGCTGTATTAGACCGGGGGTTTCCTACTCTGCCAGGGGAAGGACCAGGCCAAGCCACGCGAAGCCAAACATCTGCTCCTGGTTAGAGGTGTCGACTCCTGCCATTCAAAGCAGAGGTTTAAAACCTCAGGCAAAGGTTCCTCAGGCCTGGGCCGCTGCAAGCAGCCCTGCACGTCCTCTTGGGAAATGCAGGTCTAAGGAAAATACCACAGAAAATTGAATTCCACTTCTCCTTTCCGTGCTTCACTTCTCTGACCGACGCAAATTTCATTACACACTTATGAACTCATAAAATTCCTTCAATAACAGTTTTAGAGTAAAGGGACTTGGAGGGCAACCAGCTACGAGAGGTGCCTCAGTGCGTGCGACCCAGTCATGGGTCGAGTCCAGTTCTTTCTTTCTTCCGTTCCTTTTGATTTCTTTGCGACACATTAACAGCTATTTTTTGTATCCACAGTTAAGACTATGTTTAGTGATGTTGAGAGGTTTTCAACGTGCTGACTCCCTGGGACACTCAGATGGTTATTTGAGTGGGTCCCCAATAAAAAAATTTTTTTTTTACAAATGTAGGAGTTGTACTTGTGTTTAATGTTTGACATAACATATACATTTGACCAAATCAGAATATCAATACATTTCCTTTAATTCATCCAAACCTTTTTTCAGAATCTAAAAAGAACATTTTAAAATGTGATTGAATCCCTAAAAATAATATAAGGTACTGAACAAATTAAATAGTTCATCATTTTGAGAAATATTCCAATTGTTCTTCTCTCTGAGAAGTGTTTTTTAAATTTTTCATTCACTAAATGAGACGATGCACAGATAGTAAGAAAATGGCGGCCAAAAGTGAAAATACTTTGTCAAAGCGGCCCGGTAAAGCTTCACTGGGTCAACATAGACATAAGTGAATCCAGCATGGACCATCGATAGCCTTGATTGTTGAAATTAAATCTGTGTGGATTGGTGTTGTTGCAGCAAAGCCATTCCGTCTCTCCCGCCATGATCGAGGCTATAAACATGGCATCTCGTCAGCACAAGAAAGATGCTCTGACGGTCAGAAAACGTGGACGTCTCGTGGATTATTTTGTTCTTTAATCAAGGTTTTACCGATTTGAGTTGATGTTGAGTTTACTGTGTCCCGGACGCTTACCAGGTAACATGACTGTATGTTTTAAATCTGCTGTACTGCTAAAGTGATGAAAGCCCATAAAATAGTTTAGATATTTTCTCTGTCATCTTGTAACCATACATCAGCCGGCATCTAATAAAATCTCCAAAGGCACCAATTACTGGATACTTAAGCCAATTAACAAAAACAAAAACAAAGAGAAACTTTGGCAAATGAGAAAGAAAACAATTTGGTCACACATCTAACATTAAGCTTCCACAACCCCTCTAATGAGCCAATAAACTTTTCCGAGGTGACTGATCTTCAGACGGAGCCAAACCGCTATCTGTTTGCTGGGCTCAGTAAAAGTGGGTTGCCATACTAACAGCCAGGCATGAACTGGCTTCCATATGTGTCCGGCCAGGTTTCTAGCACACTTTGAAAGATTTACAGACAAACAAATACCCAGGCTTTGAAAGAGATGTGGGTTCTGAGTGAAAGACTTATTCAAAGCTCTGCCTGACCAAAACACACCCAGCTTCATCATGCGGCTCTCACTTCAGTTTACAACAGTTTTCCATCTGAAACAGACACGTGTTAAAAAAGATAAGACGCACTATGATCCATTAATACCTAAAGCTGCTCAGTATCTTTCAAAACTAAACGGAAAAGGAAGTCTTCACATCTCAATCGTTTCCAGGAACTCTGGATCATGTGGTTTGGATACCAGGGTTATTTGTTATTTGTCTGTTGAGTCATTGTTTTGGAAGGTAGCTGGGCACCTGTAGGGTTGACGTGTCTACAAGAAAAACAGGATATCTGGACCATGTCTGGGTTTATACACAGACGCATGAGAGGTTTGATGTTGGAGGTCAGCGAGAAAGACAATTCATGCGCAGAATACTTGCTGATAAAGTTCACAGGTGATTAGACTACTTATCTCCCTTTTCATCATCTGTTCACTTTTCCAGCGTGTTAGCTGTGATTTTCCTTTATAGTTGTGCATGATGTTGGATAATTCGGCACGTTGAATGACATCTGAGAGAATAAATGTGTACATTTGTTAAATTAGTAAAATGGTAATTTAGCCATCCTGAATAATGCATGCTGATCACAATTTTTTTGAATCGTTCATGAATCACTCTCACAGTGAGGCACTGCTTTTAGCTATAGTGGAGGACAATGTTCGTATCCTTCATTTGACCTTAAATGCAGCTTTGGTGAAGAACTTCAAAGTTACTTTGGCATCATTCGGCCACTTTTTCTCCATCTGCCATACGTCCTCACTTCATACATATCCTGTCTGAAATTAACATTTCACTGAATATAATTTCAAGATATTTGAAGAACCTGTGGTGGCACAGAAGATACAAGAGGACAACACATGCCTTGGGCAGCAATGTGTTGTTTTATGAATCAAACTTTCCTTTCAGCTGTAACATGCAGATGTTTTCACAACTCTTCGGACATCATCAGACACAACGGATAATGAGGAAGTAACTTCTTTACAAATCCCTCTAAGGCATGTTCTCGTTTCATGTGAAGGTCAGAGGTCGGTCACAGCCAGGAGCGATGCCTCTGTGCAGCTAGAGCTTAAATTAAGACTTCTCCTCAACACTTTAACAAGGACGGACATGTTTTTTCAATGATTGTTTTTTCTTTTTTCTTTGTTGATTTTACATAGAAAACAAAGTAAAGTTGTTCGATCAAGTTCTTTCGAGAATATCATATTGTCGATTTTTTAAAAATGCAACCAAAAATAAAATTGTATCTATTTAAATATAAATTAAAAAGCAATATATGTATACTCTTAGAAATAAATATGAAACATGCATTCTTTGGTTTTTCATCCGCTAGTGTGAGACATAATCAGAAATGAACACAAGGCCTGTGAAAGATTTTCTGAAACACACTTCTTCTTAAAGATGTTTTCTTAAGAGAGCTCTGAAGATGTTATTTGTGCTCTGAGGCTGTTGGGGAGTCTAACAAGCATGAAGCTATTGAACCCTGAACACTTACAGCTTTGCTGAACCTTGAAGGCCGTTTTACACCACAGGTGTTAACGGGGTCGAGGGGTCTGAACTACCGGAGCTGGCTGAGATGGAAAAAGGATTGGTTCATATAAAAAAACTGAACACAGTCTTTGTTGGACTCATAGAAGGAAAAATGTTTTACTCATCTTTGTACTTTGTTATTTCTTTGCTCTTTTCACATCCACCTCCCTCCAGTCAGTCTGTCACTTTTATTTCATTTCTAACTCCTTCCATCCCCCTTTTTCTTTTTCCTTTTTTCCTTCCCTTTCTCTTAATCTAACTGTGTTCCCTCTCACTCTTGTTTTCCCATTTTGAGGCCTGAGAGCCAAATCTCCAACTCAGCAGGACACCATGAAGTGATAGATGGCCCCTGACAAGGTCCGACACAATCCAACAAGCCATATGCTCCAAGTGAAAAAAGAGAAGAATTAAAGAGGATTCACAAGTGGCCAGAAGAGAAACATGCCAAACTCTTATGCAAGCAACAATGTCTGGAGTTTACAGTAATACATGGGGGCTTTGGGACTGAGATGGATCTACCCGGTGCTGAACATTGGCTGGCATTTCCTCACTTAAGTAGGGAAGAAAACACCAATTTCATCAAAGCAAATAATTCAAACTATGATAGAAAACTTAAGCGAAGCTACCATGTTGGATACAAACTAGATGAGGAAAACATTATAGGGAAGAGGAATGATGAAAGGAATACGTTGAATACGAAAAAGAAACAAAATTTAACATTACGTTAAGGTTACAAGGAAAGCAGAAGCATAATCCTGAGTAAATCTTAAATTTAGTTGGAAAAATATCAAATAATGTTGCAATTCATAATAAAATAATTACTGATCTCTTTTGATCCTGACTGATGACTAATCAGCTCATAACTCTGCTGCACTCTGTCCCTACAACCAAAAGGAGACTATTTCCTTGAACGCCCACACACGCATGCCGAAATGCTGCAAACATTTGTGTGAGGCTAATGAGTGTGTTAAATTCAAGTGGAAAGAGGAAATATTAGTATATCATTATTAAACACCAGGTGAAACCGCCTCCTTAAAAAGCGTTTACAACTTCCAAGCCCCGACTTCCATTACAACCCTTAAACACAATGACATGGACAGGCGCAGACACACTCACTCACTCACATATAGGGCGATCTCATAAATAAAGTACGACAGCCTGAGAGTCAAATTAAAGAAATACAATGTGTCTCGCTGGTAATGAAGGAGGCATGTTTTCCCTCGGGATAACAACTTCATCTGGACCCATACGGCGCTGACACACACACACACAGTATGAATACACACACACACACACTCAAGAGGTACCAGCATTCCTGCTACAGGTCCATCCCATTGGTATGAAATGGCTCGGAGCAGTCAAGAACACTGTGCCATGATTTGAAATTTGACACAAAACGTATGTCTTCTAGAGTTCTGAGGGAAAATGTGGAGGCTGGACGTCATGCCAAACAATCATAGGAGAGAAAGGACTGTTTCAAACATTTCCCATGCATCAGGCTATTAAAATGACATTCGTTTGCAGGTTGCTGGCACTTGTCTCTGGGCATATTGCAAACACATGGAATTACATGTTATGTCCATCCATGCTTTAAACACTCTAGGTATTCTTTCGATCAACGAAGAACAGACACTTCTGGATCAGTACAGGCCATGTGGAAAAAGGGATGGAAACAAAGCAGGAAATAAGGCAATCAAGAGTTCGTCATCGTGAGCTTACATCACTGCTGATCATTGTAGACTGACGGGTAAGAATGAAGAAATGGCATGTGAATTCAGCCAAACACACGTTAGATATAAGGTCACGTGATTTATTGTGTTAAAGTTCTGACAGCTCATTTGTCTGATACTTCTACTTCTCTGAGGTACATTGAAGAAAGCCTCCATGTGTGAGAAAGTAGTGTGCAGCGGGGCTTCATTCTGGATCAAAACCTTTTTGCTATGTAATAATATTAGAGATACACTGAAAAGACAACTCGACTTTAAACACAGCTCAGCACAAAAAGATGCAGATGGTGACGGAAAAAGGACAAAGCCGCTGTGGTAAAAAGATGGACATGGTGCAAACTCAACTCCTTGTAAACCACAATTGTAAGACACTAAAACTTTACTGCAGGAAACTTGAATTGCAAAGATGGATTGGAATAAATCAACAGATCTCAGTACATAAGAAGTCAATAGAATGATAGAGTTCAGACACGTTCTTCATAATTCAAAGTTTAAATCGATGTTGGTGTAATACCAATCTCATGTAGTGTTGGTTGGTTCAGTCGCTGCCAAGTGTTCCACCCCCACATGCCAAGATTTCAATTTGTTGTGCCTGGTTTATGCCAGCCGCATTTTGGGCTATTTTCATGGCACTCCTCGTCTGGTTTTAATACATCGTCCATTTATTTCCATCATTTAATCCTATGCCCTATTTAATTTGCCATGAAACCCTCATATCTAACTGAGCAGACTCCAAAGGGAAGCCGAGCTCATTTCAACGTGGTGTTTCATATCCTCCACAGGCTCGTCTTAGCTCAGTTTGCTACCAGGACATTTCTATCAGCGAGCTGTGCTCATGTCTGACCTCAGACTCTTGGCTTATCTTCTTCTCTTACTGTCTGTCTCATGTTCCCTTTCTCTCTTTGTCAATAATCAATACAAAATGAGATTGAAAAGAAAAGGAATCTACATGAAAAACACTTACTTAACCAATTCAAAATGTTATAGTTACCTTCGCATTGAAAATGCGGAAGGTAATGTTTTGAGCGCCGTGTATTTGTATGCGTGCGTGCGTGTTATTCGCATAAGTAAAAAAGTATTAACCCTCCTGTTGCCTTAGGGTCAATTTGACCCCATTCAATGTTTAACCCTCCTGTTACCTTTATATTTACTTACATATTTTACCCTTGGGGTCAATTTGACCCCAGCAATTAAAACCTCCAGAAAATTATTAGAATTAATATTGTTTTCCAAGTTTAAGTGTGAGGTACTTCATGTTTGTTTGTTGACTACCTAAATAGCCCTTTAAATATATAAAAAAGTTGATATTTCTTATATGTTTTTGACAGTGAAAAACAGCCTGGGGTCAAATTGACCCGAAAGAACACCGTTAAACATTGAATGGGGTCAAATTGACCCGAAGGTAACAGGAGGGTTAAACAGAATCGCATGAAATTTGGTGGGATGATTGGTGATTATCTGGCGACCATTTGATTAGATTTTGGGATCGATCGGGTCAAAGGTCAAGGTCATGAAAAGGTAAAACTCTTCTTTTTACCAATTTATATCCAATTGGCATGCAACTAATGCCAAAATGTTCATAATTCAATGCCAAATCTTGTGATATGCGAAGGTATGCGCTCTACCGATCTAGTTTAAATTGTTTTGTTCTAAACTAAGGTTGTCACGATACCAAAATGATAACTTTGATTCGATACCTGCCATAAATATCACGATACTCGATACTTACGCTACTATACCAGAATTCGATACGATACCACAAATACGGTACGATACTGGTATATTTATCTATAATAGTAATAAATAAAACATCTGTATGGTTCCCTTTTTTTACCAGCTTGTTCCTGCCCAGCTTTTTCAATACTTAACAAATTGCATTAATATTAGTATTAGCCAACAGCAAGATATTAATGAAAACTACATGGTGTAATCTTAGCATTGATTATACACGGCTATGTAGGCCTTTTGTCTGTAACTGACCAGATGATACAAAGTTCCTTCCATATTTTTACCTTCGCATTGAAAATGCGGAAGGTTATGTTTTGATCGCCGTGTATTTATTTATTTATTTATTTATTTGTATGCGTGTTATTCGCGTAACAAAAAAAGTTGTAAACCGAATCGCATGAAATTTGGTGGGATGATTGGTTATTATCCGGGGACCATTTGATTAGACTTTGGGATCGATTGGGTCAAAGGTCAAGGTCAAGGTCATGAAAAGGTCAAAATCTTCTTGTTACCATAGCACGGTCAATCTGTATCCAATTGGCATGCAACTAATGCCAAAATGTTCATAATTCAATGCCCAATCTTGTGATATGCGAAGGTATGCGCTCTACCGAGTGCCCGTTCTAGTTATATATATAATTGTATTCTATCTTAATTCATGGAATAATCATTTATCCTTAAGCAGGGTTCTTACACATTTTGACCGATGGATTTCCATGACTTTTCCATGACCTTAAACCAAATTTCCATGACCAAACTGAAATCTCGGTAAAAACATGAAACATTTAGAAAATGTTGTGTATTGAGAGCGTATGCCAGTTTATATTGTAAGCATCTTTCTTTAAAAAAAAAAAGTGGACTTTCCTTCACCATCTGAAATGTAGCCAAAGTATTTCCTGATTTCACTACTAGCATCTTGTTTTACAAAAAGCCGAGGACGGTCGGCAAAAGCTCCGACATGTGACGCCATGTTGTCTCCCCAGCGGTCATCGCTGTGCGTGAGCGCTGCCTGTTATGCTGCGTTCACACCAAAAGCAACGCTTTACTCACGTGAGTTTACTCGACTGACAAGTTGTGCTTTTTTCGCATCATTCGTGCCTTATCATTGTGGCTTTACTCCGTGGAAACAGTCAGCATTTCCGCCATCCACCATGGAATAAATAACCACTACTTCTGCGCTATCCTTGTTGAGGACATCCCACAAACGTCGGAGCATCTAACGCCCTCGTATTTGGGTTCGTAACATCGCCCGGAGGCTCACACAGCTCGGTGAGTTTCAGCGACTATGTCTGAATGACTGCCGCTTCCAGCAGCACTTTTGGCGTGAACGCAGCGTACTGGGAAGCCCCGCCCCCTTGCAGCCAACACGTGCAGGCAGCATGACAGGGAACACAGCAGTCAGTGCGCTCTGATGGCGCGCTATTTTAATGAATAAGCGATACTAAAAATACGCAAAACCGTATCGTTTTGAATGTATGGGTTTTAATATGGATACACCGTGCAACCCTATTTTAAACTAAGAAGCTGAGATAATTAAAATAATAGAAAGAAAAAGACAAAACATTGAATTTCTCATTTGTGAGGTAAATGATTAATACTGAATCAGGAAAGTCTCTGTTGAACAACTCATAGTTTGGAACCACTGTTCGAGATCAATGATTGCATGTGATGATGTTCCACACTTAATGTTTTCATATAAAAACAGTGGGTATTCTGGCTACAGCAGATTTAAGAGTTTTGACTCCCCTCAGTTGTTGGCAGTAATGTGAAAAACACACACACAACATTTAATGTTCTTTGTTTTACCGTTTGACTTTCCAAGATCCACAGCAATTGCTTCTACTCAATAAGATCATTATGAATAACTACAAATCCAAGCAGAAATATATTCATTCTCCCGCTGTGATCGCAAGCTGACGGTAGTACGGCGTTATAGTGTCAAACTTGGCGGGAGAAACTCATAGATCTGTATTCAGCAGCGAGCTGGAGAGATGGTATTTGGTGCTGAGGCAGCTGCAACACCAACAGCACCATTCACACCTTGTGTGTGAGTGTGCGCGCATATTCACTGGGGGGGGGGGGGTTTAAACCAAGGAGATAGGGCAGATGTTTGTGGAACAATTATACTTCTTCCTTACAAATGAGGTTTAAACGTGAGATTAGGAACGAGTGGATGAAAGGCTGGGAGGAGTCATATGGCAGAACTAATGGAAAATGATGTTTCCCACTGTGGCAAGAAAATATTTTTTGATTTCTTCAAATGAGTAAAAACAGAAATGTATAACGAGAGGCCCTGTGACTACAGACAGCTGTACCCGTTTGTTTTGATGAAAACATGTTCGAGCCATTTACAGATGTTCAGCAAAATCCCCTTTCTGTGCTAGGATCTCATGTTTGTTTGCCCCGGTCTTTTACCTCCTGTTGTTCTCCATGTCCCGTTAAGTGACTCATAATAGTTTTTGTCAGGCAAGGATTTTCTTAAAGTCTTCTCCATTATTGTATTACAGAAAGAGCTTTGCTCATTGGAATTCTTATTCGATTACTCAGCCAAAACAATTGTAAAATTGTCAAATGAGTGCTCTTCAGTTACAGTAAGTGCACATACTTTAGTTTTCACAGAGTAGAGGAGTGGAGAATGAAGTGGAGCTCAAAAGGCATTATCCATCCTGCAAAGCAGATAATCAGGATGCTACAAACTACATATAGTAGGAGCGTATACAGTCACTGTATAATAAACTATCTTCAACTTAGCATCCCCATCCTATTTGATATTTTCTGTCTGGCAGGATGAGAGAAGAGTTCAGACATGCACAAACTTCACTTATCCTCCATTCTCCTTTTCACAACGACTCAACACTGGACAATTCTGCAACGCCTACATTCAGACATGTCCACTGGCAAAGAACATTTTAATTCTTGCTTTCGACAACATTTGCGCATGGCAAGACACTTAACCCTCCTGTTGCCTTTACATTTACTAACATATTTTACCCTCGGGGTCAATTTGACCCCAGCAATTAAAACCTCCAGAAAATTATTAGAATTAATATTGCTTCCCAAGTTTAAGTGTGAGGTACTTTATGTTTGTTTGTTGACTACCTAAATAGCCCTTTAAATATATAAAAAAGTTGATATTTCGTATATGTTTGACATAGTGAAAAACAGCCTGGGGTCAAATTGACCCCAAAGAACACCGACATTAAACATTGAATGGGGTCAAATTGACCCGAAATGTAACAGGAGGGTTAAGTTAGGGAAAGAATATGGACTTTGGGAATTAGCTATGTTTAAGGTATGGTCAGCACGAGGAAATCAAGTGGTTAAAGTTGGGCGAAGATTATGCAGATGGTTAATAAAACGGTTGAAGTTAATTGCAGGTCTATGACAGGATGTAAACTCCCATCTCCTGCATGAAGGTCAGACGTGCCGCATAATCCACCGTCCAATGTGAGCCGCAGATTCGTCCAAGACGTCAATGCCAGAACACTTAGAGGTCAGCGGATTCTGGGTAAAAGTTACATGAAGATAAACTCAGGCCACAAAATCTGGTGGAGTGCGTCGCCACCTAAATTGGCCTTGCTCTGTTGCACTTGCCCGTTTGTTGTGAAAGCAGGGTTACATTAGTATTGCATCACACCTCTATTTTGTCATTCTCATGTTTCGCCTCAATGGAGCCCTGCAGCTCTCAGTCAGAGGCTTTTGGCTCTGACTGAGCACCTCTGAGTCAGTTCAAAGAGAGGGCTTCAGGTATTAGTGTCTGATGCACTCTCAGCAATCCAACAGCTGATTAGAAACTGTAAACATGTGCGATACTTGATGCTTCACATCTGAGATCAGATTAAGTCAGAGAGAAAGGCGAGATCATGACGTCTGCCCAATCATGTTGCCAACTTTTAGCTCATTCAAATAATGTTCATTAATGTGATGCCTCTAACCAAAACTGAGAATTATATCCATAAAAGTATATGACCTCATGTATCATGTGTTTCTTCATGCCTCCAGAACCCCTTTGTGAGCTTTGTCTCACTTCCATCTCTTAAAACTGAAGTCTCATTGCGACACACAGCCACGCTGGCCGTGTTGTGTGCGATAGTTCCTGCAGGGGAAGCTATCGATATAAACAGGGTTCGTACACATGTTGACCAATGGAATTCCATGACTTTTCCATGACTTTTCCATGACTTTAAACCAAATTTCCATGACCAAACTGAAATCTCGGTGTGTACATGAAAACTTTTTGAAAATGTAATATTCAAAACAATGAGAATTACAAAGCATACAATATACCTTAAATGAAACAAATGAATGAGAGACAATAGTTTGATTAAAAGAATAAACATTACTATACATGTTTATTCTTAGAAACACTTATATAAATGTTTATTCTTTTAATCAAACTATTATCCTTTATGTGCAAATCCATCTGTTTGGACTTGGCGTATGCCGGCTTATAATTTGAGTCTTCCTTTCAAAAACATATGAATTATTTTAAATTCGACGTAAATGAACATGTGAATATAACAAATTTCCATGCCTTTTCCAACACTTTTGTGATTTAAGTATTTACCATAACTTTTCCAGGCCTGGAAATGACCATTTTAAAATTCCATAACTTTTCCAGGTTTTCCATGACCGTACGAACCCTGTATAAAGTACTCTATACATTTACAACAGCTATTTTGACGGTTCAGATTAGTGCAGGATTGTAGATTATTCTACATTTCCGTTATAGAAAATGTTTTTTTTTGTTTCATGAACCCGGCGCCGACCCACGTTCAAATCCAGCCTCCATCATACTTCGCCCTCCCCCTCCTCTTGCCCCAGCTCCATCTCATCTAAATGGCACTTCTTCCCAATTCCTGAAGATATGTGTCTTAAATGTAATGGCAACAAATGTTTCTTCACAAAAGGAAAGGAGAAGTGATTCATATATATTTGACTATTTTAAGAGTTTTAAGCATGTTTTGATGGTTAGCGGGTGAATCTCAATTATCTTGGCCAGGACAATCGTGACATGAAACATTCATGTCATCTCATGCCAATATTCCGTAGAGTTGTACAAAATGTTTCCGAAATGGTTTAAATCAAAGGAAACATTGAAAGAGAAATCCATGATACTTGCAACAGAAATAGCTAAACAGGTTTGCAATTCACTGTCTCACAAGCATTTGTGCCTTATAACCGAAAACATCCCATGTTTGACTCTTACTCCTCCAGTTTCTCCCCCCGTGTTCTCAAATATTGATCGGCCGGCCTTAGACTACAAGAATAACACAGTATAGGAATTCAGAAATTGAGTTGTGTTTACCCTTTGAGCCTTAAACACACGGAAGAGGCCTTTGAGGTCACAAGTTGAACGGATTGGCTGCCTCATATTTTCTAAACTGTCAAACAAACATTGGACTTTCACATGGAGTCACAATATACACAGCGAAACGAACAGTAAAACATGAGAGGGGAAATGAGGGAGAGGTGTCAAGTTGTGGAGAGGAGGTAATTGATGGAGGAATAGGAAGAGAAGAGAGAATTGAAGAAGTGGTGACTGGCGGATAGAAATGCTCCTGCAGAGAGACATGAAATGACCCTGACCATGACCTTGTCTAAACTAGGGTCATTTCTTGACTTCATTCCCCAGCTGAACGTGTGTGTGTGCATGTGCATGTGTGTTAGCTCAGAGTGGCTCCATTATTGATAGCTCTAACAAGCCTAGGTCAAAGGTCAGACAGTGGTGAGTGGAAAAGGATGGAGCGAGACTGTTAAAGGTCTGTATTACAACTACTGCCTTCACACACACAATGAATCTTGGCTGATTGTTACCAGACCATATTTAAAAATATCCCTGGACTCTGTACCCCTGTTTCTCTCCACCACTGCGATGCACATATTTTAATTTACACAACATGTTTGGAGTTCAACTGAGTGTAAAAAATGCCCCCATAAGGCAAACATGTTCACACACTCAGGATTCCACCAGACTTATTTTTGGACCGTAAAAAGAAAACGGTGGCTCCTCCTTCACAAACAATCGTTGAACAACATTTCCCATGGAGCAAACGTGCTGCTTGTGTCTGTGATGAAAGAATGAGAGATTCTGTGAGAACACTTCACACGATATCAACTTTGGGTAAATGAGGTCCTTCTGCTTGGCTTCATCCCTAACTCCAAACCAACCAGTCTGGTATGAACTATGGAACCTGTTGAAAACCAGTATGGTGCCGCTCTCCGTCTTTCAGCTCTGCTGCCATCCCATAAAAATAACCATCACACTGGGAGTTCACATTTTAAAAGACAAGACACTCCATAGGGTCGTTTATCATTCAGTAAAAAATATGCAAAGATGTCTGGTGTGTGGGGAAATAACATTCAGTGGTGATTCATTATCACCCGAAGTTGAATCAATATTTTAAACTTATACGTCATCATATTTCCAACTGTAAAATCTGTTTTAATATTTTCATTTTAACTTCAGGAATTCAACCAAAGTAACTAGTCTTCAAAACAGTATAGGAACTATGCATATCGTTTCTTCAGAACATAATCCTGGCGATGTATATACATCACCAAGAAGTCTCCATGTTACAGCGCTAAGTGAGCAAGCGGTAACATCCTCTTTGTAACAGGAAGCAGCAGGGTTTATGGGAAATGTGGTCTTAATTCTGAGAAACATCAGCACTATACCACATGTGTGAGAAAGAGGCTCGTGGTCTCAAACATGGTTTATTAGTTTACACCAAATACAACACTGATACTACATATTGCCTGGGATTTTAGTAATTAAAGTCACATGATATAATGTTCTGAACTTATATATAAGTACATATATAATCCTTCTAAATACAATATACAATGCATACTTGTTTGTCAAAAATATCATCAGCAAGCTTGGTAAAAAATGAAAACTGTAAGTTGAATGTAAACATTTCTAAATGATGGGCCTACTCAAAAGGATGCAAGGGCCACAATGCCTTTTAGCACAGATGCAACACTACAAGATTAATAATAAGGTGCTGAACTGAAGTGGCCCCTCTCATGTGCCTACTTTGAGAAATGCAACAAGACCATGTTTTGACTGTTACGCTTGTGAGTATCTGAATTACACAGCTGATAAATGCTCCACATCTATAACTCATGCAGCAACACACAGTGACGTCGCTCCTTCTGAAAACAGAGAGAACACGCTGCTCAAGGGAAGCCAACGATTCTGTGTAATCACTAAACGTATTGGTGGCACATCCAACTGCATTCACTTGAGGTACATATGGATTCTTTGATTAACTTCATTTATCAAATGTCTTTTCAAAACTCATGGACAAATATTAAATAATAAATATTGCTCTGGATCCACAGGGAACATTGTGCTCCATCTAAAATCTAAGTCTCATTTTTACTCCCGTATAGCACAGAAATAATGTATTCTCTTCCAAGTTCACAATTATTTTTCCAGGAGCTCTCTGGCTTTCAAGACTCACTTTCTGGGTGGTTCTCTGTTTGGGAATAAAAACCCTGCCCACCCAAAAAACACTCTCCTCCCACTATCATTCCAAGATGCTTAAGAGGATAGGACGTGTGTGATTCTGTAAGAAGAGCCAAGAGAGCAGGAAAGACTTGAAATAGCAATCGGTGGATTGTTCCAACAATGTCGTTGCTTTTACAATTTGTCATGGGTTGGAGCTCAACTTGTTCTACTTTTCTTTGAATGCCTTTATTTCCTTTCATCTTTAGTTCAGTCTTCTATCTTCAAACTGCGTTCTCTTTTATCTTAAACAACCAAATAACGTTTTCTCCTCTTTAAATCCATGCAAAGAGCGTTCACTGATCATTTCTGAAACTCTGACTCCGTCTTTTTTATAGACTCGCTCATTGCAACGACTCCAAAAACTGCAGTAATTTTACCAGACAAATCCCTCAGTTCTCCTGTAGTTTCTCATTTACATCCAAGTCAATCACAGAAACAGATAAGAAACACAGGCCACCCAAAATCAGGACTGCAGAGTTCCTTCTGCGGTCAGTTTGACTTAACTGTAACCAGTGAAAACGTCAGTGCTCTGTTTACTAGCCTCTGCTGCTGCACTCCTCGATCCATCCCCACATTCCTCCTTTACAAATTACATTTGTCATTTCGAAAGCTGATGGTTTACATTGGCACGCTTTGAACCTTGTGTGAGAGAACGCACGTCTGTGCACTTACGCATCCGCATGAACGTCCATGACCCTCAAAGTCCAGACTGGGCTATGTGAACGTGGACAACATGCTTCTTCGGACACGAGCAGGCACCCAACAAAACCAGCCATTTCTGTGTGTGTAATCTCCTACCTGTTATCGTAATGTTGCTGTAGATGTTGGACAGCTGCTCTTTCAGCAGGACCAGCTGCGTGGTGGCAGCTTTCTCCCTCTGCAGCTCCAGCATTATGTCCGGGTGGTTGGCCAGTTTGCAGCCCTTCTGCTCGTCCAATGCAATGTCGCTGCGCACTATATCTGCAAGTTGCCATTGATGGAAGAAATGAAGGCTATACGTTAGTATTTTTATTGTCATGGATTTAATTTTTTGTGTTTTGCTATGTTGCAATTTTCGTCAAAATGTGATTATGCAACACAAGTTAAAGCCCTTTTGTTTGCTCAATTTGTTTTAACATTTGATTTCTATGTCAAACCTGAACCAACTCTTGACACCTAAAAGTTTGTGTCCTTTTAATTCCATATTTAGTGCTTTTCAAAAACAAATATGTGCTTTTCAAAAACAGATATATGTCAATAGTAAGATGGTAAATTACACGCTGTTAAAAAGTAACACGGATGTGCATTATACCTTACGTACCAAAAACAACATCTAAAGTGCCTTATACAGAATGAGTTGGCATGTTGTCACATCTAGCTATCTGTATGACGTCTACTTCACGGACTGGAGGATAAATCCTAAAGGTCATCTTTTCAGGTTTTGTTGAAACTGTTTTAAAGAGGTCTGAATTAAACCTTAGGCTATGGTAATGTCGGAAGTTGAATGTTGAGGTTTGGTTAAATTGATGTGAATTGTGAGGTGTTTCTAATATGTTGTGCAACCCATTAAATACGTTTAAATATAATAAGCACTTCTCTACAACCTCGTGAAGGTATGATTCATTTGTAGGGCCGGTGTAATTTTAAGATAGGTGCCCCAAACCAACATGTAACTTACTGTATTTAAAAGAAAATGGAGGCTATAATATAATAATAATAACGTGGCACAAAAATGTACTCGGTGCGTCTGACTGTTCACTGAGAGACGAAACACGCGGGCAGACGCCTCCAAGTCCGTCAAGAAGACACGTGGAGACAAGGAGACAAAGAGAAACGTCGTGTCTAATCACCGTCTTCGTAGTTCTTCAGGTAGTAGTCTGGCCCCGGCCCTCTGAACTTGGCGAGGTTCTTCTGGTTGTTGAACTGCAGGAAGTCGGTTCGTTTTCCACCAAAACGCAAAAAGGCCGGAGACAGGCCGCGCGCGAGGGTCACGAGCCGCTTGGAGCTGCGGACACAGAGGACAGAAAGACGTGACATGTACACGGTTCTATGTAGGAGGAGCGGAAAGGTGATAAAGCTAATCCTAATTCCACTTAATTTATTTTACTTTCATTCGGATTATTGATATTTCCACACATCAAAAAGATGTGCAGTGGCGGTGTGTTCAAGCACCGCAGGACAATCACTAAACCACTGCCCTGTGTTCTCGTTGACATCAGCAGGCCGGAGAAACAGAAAGTGCACACACACACACACACACGCAGCAGCCAAATGCTTTTACGCGTAACTATTGGAGGTTCCAATGACTTCGTCTTTTTAATGGCCAACACAAATATGGAGTTAATAAATAGTCGGCAGGTTTCTTTTTAGCTGTCACGAACTCAAACACAAGGTGCTCTTTGCTCATGTGTTCCTGTTGTATGCAAACGAAACTTATAATGAATTGTCTGTATATGCTAGTATTTAAAACAATACTATATACATATAGTATATGTCGAGAAACTAAACAAATTTAAAAAGTGAATATAAAGAGCATATGACGTTTTACGGTATGTCGCAAAAAAACGAAAGTTCATGAGGGACTTTTTTTTCATATCAGATTTGACGTGGCAGTCGGCTTAAACTTAATACACGAGAAGGACGGAAGAACGTGAAGCCGATAGGCATACAGATTGTAGTACAGACCGCTTCTTATTCCAAGCTACACAAACATTACTCAAATTGTTGATATGGGTAAAAATGTTTATTTATAATACATTCATAGTAGGCTAAACATGATTCAGCAGGAAATAACTATAAAAAAATTAATGTTGTCATGGAGGTTGTGTGAAAGAGAGAATAGGTAGGCTTTGTGATGTTGTGGAATTTACGAAATAAAATGTTATTGTGTAAAATAATAATAGAAACAGTTGTACAGGGAAATAATGGAGCAAGCAAACGGGGTCAAGCGTGCCCTCCTCACCTTTTGTCAGCAAATGGTTTCCAGTTAATAAAGTGCTATTGACAAAGTTATGTAATGTGTTGGCTGTAGATCATCGTGTGTGTTATCTCTGACAATAATGAAATGTGATGAAACTGAAATAAAATGTGTCACATTGTAATAAATAAAATCCAGCACATGATAAATATTATTGATGTCGTGATTCATAATCCACGGTCTATAAGTGTGCCAGTGGCGTACAGTCAGTTTCATAATGTGTGACATGTTGACTGTTCTGAAAAAATACGCTTTGGTGAAAAGTCACCAAACTAAATCTCAAAAAGGCATTCTAAAATAACTTTGAACTATAGGGTGACACTAGACTGAAGTCAAATTGGACTTTTAGTTGTTTTAAGAGAAAATAATAAAACCTCAAAACTTGATTTGATGATTTGCGAAGTTGACATTTTCCATTGTTCTACATGGGTAATGGACACACGGTTTGTCTAATATCAATCGACACACTGCATATTGTCTGTAGGCTATACGGTACTGTCTGCAATAACAACAACAAACCCGGAATGGATAGCCTTTGAACCAATCGCTCACGCTCATCTCCATATTAAATAATTTGATAGTTTGGGACTTTTTTCGATGAAAATAATTTAGTAATGTGGAACATTGGTCAACTCAGTGCCCTGAATGAGGAAGAAACATGCTGGCTCACTCATGGCTATTCAGACAACGTGGCTGCGTGCGTAATGAATAAAAGACAGACATTTGAGAGGTGGTCCGATATAGATTGGTGGTATTGGTGAACATCACAACTCGCTCGTACCTCAGAAAGTCCAGCCAGCCGTCTTTGATGATCGAGGGGTCCAGCTGTAGAGAAAGGAAGTTGTCGTTGACGACTCGGATCGGACTGCGGGTGTTGACATCCAGGAGAACCAGCGTCCTCTCCATAAAGCCCGGCCGCGTCCCACCGGTTGCAGATCTCTGATATGTAGATGAGGATGAAGAAGAGTAGGACGAAGAGAGCACCGATTGCACCACCAAAGTAGCTAAAGATGCCAACCACAGGAATGACCTTGGGAATACGCACGGGGAGGATTTGGGCATCTTCTTGGTTTGGAGAACAGGAGGATTGAGTGCGCGTAATGAGGCGTATAAAGGTGAGAGGGGGAAAGCAAATAAACAAACGTTGCTGCCGCGAAGTTCGATGGTGGTTCTTTACCTCGGCCTCATCGATCTGGATCTGTCTTCCTGTCTTGTCTCACCCCTCTGCCCCCCGCCCCTCTGAGCATTTTGGGGAGCTGCTCACCAAGAGCGCACGCCCTAAGCCAGCCTTCCCGGTTTAGAGAGCCAGCAGCTGCAGGAGAGGAGGCAGCACCGCCCCGCTAAGGTTCTCTGAGGTATAAGTAACAATGCTATAGTTCTAGTATTGAAAGGCGAGGACGCATTGTCTTCTAAATATTGAAGATAAAGGACTGTTTATTCATGAAATGAACATCAATATGTATTTGAATCATTTGTGAAAATATAGTATAACGACCAAAATATAATGTGACCAACATCTCCACACATTACGTTAAACCCAAAGAGTGCTCATGTCAACAAGAAGCTGCACATATTTACGTGTTGATTGGATGCTCATGATTACATTGCAATATAGCTATTCCTATTGTGGAGATAAGAATCTTCAATTTATGGAAACATAAGTAGTCAGTTGAAGAAAAGCATGATTGAGATTAAAATGTATACAATGCTCAAATAATAAGAAAACACGTGTTAAAATTATAGGCCTTTCAGGGGTTAAACTCAGCTACATTCAGATTTAAATAAACTAAAATGCAAATAATAGCCAAGTGGCGCACTGGTTTAGCTCATCGTGGCACAATTTCTAAACTTCGCAATCCCCAAATGTGCTGAATACAAATGTTCCAACAGAAAATGAATAGGAACTCTCTTTGAAAGAACAAAAGAATGAATGCTTCAAAAAGAGAAAAGATACTATATTGTCAACAGAATAGCTCATGTCCCTGCTGTGGTGAGGTGAATTGTTGTTGACAAACAACTCGTCGTCTGTAGTTGTTACGAAATGCAGCCGCTCGTCTTCCTACTGCAAACGAAACGGGGTTACATATCACCAATATCCAGGTCTCCCTCCTCGTGGCTTCCTGTCCGTTGCAGGTTTGATTTCAAGATCTAATTACTTTGTCTAAGGTTTAACTCTTGCATGCTCAGAGCACTGAGGTTGACCTTTCCGATGCTCCCGATGTCCCAGAACTATACACAAACAAGGGCGACCGAGTGTGACCGCCTCTAATCTCCGGAACAGTTTACATATTCATCAGAAACATTGAACAACTCTTCTCGTTGGCGTTTGATTGTGTTGAGCTTGACCCTTTTGAATTAATCTTCAGTTATTATTCTAATATTATGTGCAAACTGTTTATTTATATATCCTGTTCTTATGTATGATTGCTTTGTGTTCATTTGTATTTTGTGCTTCAGCACAAATACAAATAAAGTTTAACTTGACTTGAACTAATTGATTGCACATTTTTTTAATACAAATGAGATTTGGAGATGGCAACATTCGGTTTGGCCGCTTTCCAAAAACATTCAAAACCAATTTGGGATTTAAGTCTCTACACATGGAGCTCACCTATAAACTCTTTATACGAGTGATCCAGATGTTTTTTGGGGGGCACTAGTGAGGAAGTCGCGCCAAACAAAGTTTAGTCTATTGTGATTTCTCCAGGGCGGTCAGTGTTGCGAGAAATGGTCGTTTAAGGTCACTTCTAACAGTCTAACAGACGAGCAATATAGCCCATATAGTTCCTCCCGACCTACAACACTTCATGTAGTATACAAAGTCAATAACCCGCACAATTATCCAAGGTGGTAAAGTTTGGAGTTTTACGCACGACAATTCACAATAAGCGC
The DNA here is from genome assembly GCF_029220125.1 of Pseudoliparis swirei. NCBI lineage: Eukaryota > Metazoa > Chordata > Actinopteri > Perciformes > Liparidae > Pseudoliparis > Pseudoliparis swirei. Next base: position 13,133,895 of record NC_079404.1, read on the forward strand.
ATTAAACCAATCCAGCAGGCTGTGTTTGGTAACGACGCATCATTAACAAAGAGTTATGTTAATCCTTCAACTGAACGCGAAGAAGCAATTGTTCAGGGTCACGTCTGAGTGCCAGAAACCGGCCTAAACAGTATCTTAAACTCATGTAATCCAGCAGTATATTATCCATATCCGCCCAGAGATCCCGGCAGATCGTTGTCATTTTGTCTCAGCTAGACTTCGTTGACCAACCCTGTCACGTTTTAGGAGACAGGGTTGCGTTCACATGTGGTTTCAATTAACTACGTGTTTTAATACTTACTGTATCTATATGATATCTATATAGGCCTATCTATCTATAGGAGTTCCTATAACTTTGCCATGACACATCTGGTATACATCACTGATAGTGTTGGGGGTAATGTTTTAATACAAATATAAATAAACTGAACTCTAACAAAACTTCATAATATTGATAAAGTACATGTTTGTGCGATTATGGTGTGTTTTTACCGACTACAACTTTTTTCCTTTTGGTTTTGCTGCATGTTGCATCTTTTTAAACGGCAGTTTGACTTTTGAAATTTGGGTTGGATGTGAGTTTTAAGATAAAACTAAATAAAAGCAACATGACTTTCACCCACTTAGCTGCCCCGAAAAGAATTGCGTGCAAAAAGAGATAAACGTATAGCGTTATGCTGTTTAGGAAATAATTAAACTGAATAAACTGTTTGATTTAACATTAACAAGTTCTTCAAAGAAGTAAAATTATGCATTTTGAATTCACAGGCATTTTGTATTAGTGGACTTTTATAATTCAGTTCATCTGCTTACTATCTGAACTTTAACACATTTTGTTTAGCAAAACGTTAATGTGTCAGTGTAAATAACAATAAGCATTTATTCTAGAATTGTATTTTACTTACGTTAGTACACTATTTAAAATAATTATATTACATAATTTGGACACTAAAACAATTGCAGGCTTTCACTGTAGAATCGCAGATGGAGAAATGTATCAACTCACAATTACTGATCAACTGACATAGAAGATTAAAAGTTATAATACGTTCATAATAAGATGTTTGTTTAGCCAAACACAGAGTAATGTTCTATTGAGCAACACTTTCGTTGATTTTCGTTTTGAAATAACGTTTTTTGTTGTTGTATCTGTCAACGACAAAGTTTAAATATCGACATAACTAATGTTAACAGATACAAGTTGTATTTTATGAGAATTTAATCAGAGATTATTTATTCCCAATGTTGGAATTGGATGATACTGTTGTAGCAGAAGTGGTGCAGACAAGACACGTTTCCTCATTGTTTTGCTCTGGTGTGCAAAGTATTTCTCTTCCCATGTTGTGGCTGATGCAGAGCAAAGAGGCCGTGTGCAGTGACCTGCACGACTCAGTCCTCACCTTCAATCTGACAGGCGGCCATCATTGTATATTCATGAACAAATGATCAATGTGCAATAACTAACACTATCGGTCATTTATTTTCATGAATGTGAATAAATTGTTCACGTTCTTAACATTAACACGTATGCCTACTTCACCTTTAATAGGTCGGTCTTTATGTATAATGTATTTCGTGGTATATAAACGTGTTATGGATAAAGTTGCAGGATCCAAAAGTATCCTTCTTAAATGTGTTGAGAGATATGACAATTATTCGTGTCATTACGGGGTGCGAATTCTGAAAAAGAAATTGAGAACTTACGACAAAGAAATAAATCCACACACACTATCCCTTGTCACAAACCTGATATGGCGTAGACTTTCATAAACAGATGATAATACTGCCACCTAGTGGAGACAGTACACACATTTGAGCTGTGTACTATTTGCTGTTCCGAACTAATATTGCCGCACAAATAAAAGCTCTACGGTTCTGTTCCTTAAAACTCGGGGATGATCTTGATTGTTTTTTTGGAGACCCTCTCATCATGCATTTAGATGTATTATTCCTCATCATAATGGTTACACATGTGCTTTAAATGTCTAAGAGCCGTTTTAGGGTCTAAAGTATAGCCATACGTGTTTGATCCCGTGTATCACATTAATCATTTATGGCTGGGCATTTCCTACCCTCTATATTTAGAATGTGGAAAAAAAGCAAATAAGACAGGCTACGTCATGATTTGTCATGCATATTTAAAGAACGGTGCCTCTCTCTCTCGCTCGCTCTCTCTCGCTCGCTCTCTCTCTCTCTCTCACCCTCTCGTACACATTCCCTTCTGCGTGATATTGGCCACCCAGCTGCTCCATCTATCCCATCCGCAGACCACGTGACCCAGTTCTCCCATGTCCTTCAGCAGTTCATTCAGCATGATGGCTGCTGATGCTGTGGATGCTCTCTGCTGCATTCTGCATCCACACCAGCTTTCTCTTCTCTTTCTCACCGTCACCCTCTCCTCTCTACCTCCCGCGACAGCAGCACTGCTCGGCGTCCGGCCGGAGGACACCCAGAGCGGAAAGCTGTCCGTGCAGGATGGAGTACTGCGGGCGGTCGAGGGCACTCGCTTCATACTGAGGGTGTACTACTCCGCATCTCCCGCTATGGAGCATCCCAACAGCCTGAACATGAGCCGCAGACCCGACGCCGCTCCCGCCGCTCCGTGGATCGCGTTCATAGAGGAACCGGGCGGGGACGGTGGGGACAGCGGGGACACGGAGGGGCAGCTCTTGCCCAGAGGGAATCCCTGCGAAGAAGAGAGTGCCCGGAGCTCCGACATCGAGCTGCTGGGCTCTTTCAGATCGGCCTCAAGTCACAACTCAGTTCTTGTGGAGCTACTCGCGAAGGACCTGCGCAAAGGCGAGCTGATCAAATACTACTCCATGTGCGCGTTTGATGGAGTGAAGTGGGAACACTTCAGCACCAAAGACTTCTGGTTGGCGGTGGCAGAGAGACCTCCAGAGGTAGATGTCTGGCTCCAGGCAGGTGTGTCGGTGCTCTTGTTGGGACTGTCTGCGCTCTGCAGCGGTCTGAACATAAGCATGCTGGCCCTGGACCCCGTGGAGCTGCGGGTCCTGCAAAACAGCGGCACAGAGAAGGAGCAGAAATACGCACGGAAGATAGAGTCGGTGCGTAAACATGGAAACTACATCCTTTGCACTGTGGTGCTTGGCAACGTGCTTACAAATACATGCTTTGTAGTGTGGATGTGCCAGATTTTAGGATTGACTGCTCTCTCAACTGCCTCTTGTACTTTGGGGATATTCTTCATTGGTGAGATCTTACCTCACTCAATGGCGTCCAGGCACAGTCTCGCCATCGCCTCCAAGACCCTCTGTGCGACCCGCCTGCTGATGCTGGTGTTCTTCCCCATCGCCTACCCAGTCTCAAAGATTCTGGACATCCTGCTGCACCAAGAGATCAGCAGCTTCTACACCAGGGAGAAGTTGTTGGCCATGCTACGCGTCACCGATCCGTACCACGACCTGGTCAAAGAGGAGCTCAACATCATCCAGGGAGCCCTGGAGCTGAGGACCAAGACCGCTGAGGACGTGCTGACCCCACTGTCAGACTGCTACATGGTGTCCTCGGACGCAACGCTGGATTTCTGCACCATGTCGGACATGATGCAGAGCGGTTTCACCCGGATTCCGGTCTACGAGAACGAGAGGTCCAACGTCGTGGACATCCTGTTTGTCAAAGACTTGGCCTTCGTGGATCCTGACGATTGCACCCCCCTAAAAACAATCACTCAGTTTTACAAGCATCCCATGCACTGCGTGTTCAATGACACCAAGCTGGATGTGATGCTGGAGGAATTTAAGAGAGGTAACTCCACTTTAAATCATATCAGAGGTCAGGTTTCAGAAGTACTCTGCAGGAGGGAGGTGTGTCTTTTGCTTTTGCAACTCATGAGTAAGAAGTCGGAGTGTGTGAGGCGCCATATGTATGTCCTGGAACAATCTCAAAGTCCCCTCCTGCCACCTAGGAGTTAAATGTTTTTTGAAGTGACTTAAAAACGTTTTCAGTGCAGAAGTCACTGTCATCAGTCCATTGGCTCACAGTGGGCCTGCCAGCAAAGCCCTTTGAACTCCAGAGCAGTGGGAGCCATATGTGAAATCTGATACAGTGTCACACAGGGAGCCTGGTTCAGCCAGAAGTGAGAGGCTACCGAGGATCAGAATGGGGTTATACCTTCAAAATGCATGTAGTAAAAGTCATTTTCCCATGACAACCATACGGTGAACCTCTTATGCCCCCAGTGCCCCTGCTTGTTTCCCCTTTTTATATGATGTGCACCGGTTATCGGATTTGCACTTTCATGTAATGTCAAAGGGAATTTAGCTAGAGTGCAGGCTTTAGCTCTCACTGGAATGTCAGTAGACTTAATGAATATCATCTCTGTCGCTCTCTGATTCACACATCTTTGTCTGATTAGCATCTTTGCTGACAAGTGCATTCACAGTATTACATCACACACATGCAGTGATGGAGAGCATCCTTTCACTACCGAAAACAAGTGTGTCGCTTCTCCCCAGGGAATCCATTCAGTCTGGATGAAAACATTGGATATGATTCTGAGTAGCGAACAGATCAAACTAGTGCCCTGACGGTGTCACACGCTAAAAAGGAGACATATGAGAGGCTACAGGAACGGCTGTTATGTAAGATATTCATTGACATTGGCTCATGTTTGTGGGTTTAGGATGTAAACCTGTTTCATTGACAGAGAGAGAGCTCAATATGTCGGTCAGAGGCCGAAGTGGTTCTGATTAGAATGTGAAAGCGGACACCGAGGAGACCTCTGCAGGGTTATAAATTAGATTGCCACTTACAGGTCACAAGGTCTACAGCTTTATTTCGTTCGGGATTATGAAGGATAGCTTTGGTCTGACTTGTGATCCACAGGCTCCAGTCTAACCCAGTGTGCCTCCTTATTGTGTGTTATTTATAGATAAGGTTAGGTGAAAAGGTCACCTTTCGATTGTGTGTGTGCACCTAATTGTTAGCCCGCGGTGACTTTGAAGCTTCACTCTGTGGGTCGTCGTCATCCAAACCGGCAGAGCAACCATGAAAAATTCAGCTGCAACCTTTCCCTTCCCCTCTCACCTCCTGCTCACATAGGTTAGAGGCTCCTTCTGCCTGCTGGGAGCTGTGGGGACGTCTCACTGGGAAGGGCGATGGGCTAGGGGTAGGTCGGTGTTGGAGAAAAGAAAAAGAAAATGTCACCAGTTATGAAATAAAAGAAAGAAAGGACTGCAAACATGCTGTTCAGTGGAACATACATTCATATATTTTTATATGGAAGGCAATGCTCATTACCTTCGCATTGAAAATGCCGGAAGGTAATGTTTTGATCGGCGTGTATTTATTTATTTATTTATTTATTTGTATGAGTGTTATTCGCAAAACTCAAAAAGTATTGAACCGAATCGCATGAAATTTGGTGGGATGATTGTTTATTATCCGGGGACCAGTTGATGAGATTTTGGGATCGATCGGGTCAAAGGTCAAAGGTCAAAGGTCATGAACAGGTCAAAATGTTCTTGAATCACATGAAATTTGGTGGGATGATTGGTTATTATCCGGGGACCATTTGATTAGATTTTGGGATCAATCGGGTCAAAGGTCAATGTCAAGGTCATGGAAACGTCAAACTCTTTTTTTACCATAGCACGATATATTTTTGTCCAATTGGCATGCAACTAATGCCAAAATGTTCATAATTCAATGCCCAATCTTGTGATATGCGAAGGTATGCGCTCTACCGAGTGCCCATTCTAGTTCAATTATGCATATGTGCGTTCATGGCATCATGAGCAACACACACTTCTCTGTAAATATTTATATTTATTGGAGATTTTCCTTACTTTTAACCATTTTATTTTCGGTTTATAGGTTACACATTTCCTTAAACTAGTCAAGAAAAAATATGAATAAATCAGAATAATACATAACATAGCATAACAATGGCATTTTCTTCATTCAAAGTAGTAACACAACATGTTAATAACACTCCATTACAATTAAATGTTACAATTATTATTCACAATATGTAGTTAAAATATAAAAAGTGAGGCATGGCCCCTGTTACTATTACATTAGTATAGAATACAGTCATATGTAGTTTCCCATTCGCAAATGCGTTGATTTAATTTCGTAGTTATTTAAGGTGTAGATCCTTTAGCTTCATATTCAATAAAAATATGCTTCATATTGTATAAGCTGACCATATCATTTGGATGTAAAGTACATAACTATGGGAATTAAATAGATGAGTAAAATGTACAATATTTCTCCCTCAACTGTGCTGTACTTGAGTAAATGTATTATACAAACCTACTAAAGAAACTATTTAGTACACTTAACAATACACACAATAAAACCACACTTGTAGTTAATAGCTAACACATTATGGTTTTTATAGGCTAAATGTATGCATACGTTGTTGTGTGTGTGTAAAACAGGGAGGGAGAAAACAATAGAAAGATAAACAATACATTATGTCCTCATGTATGACTGTAATGTTTGCAGAGATCAAACAAACACATAATGCCGGATCATACGGATCATAAGCATCACAATCCAAAACAACGAGGAGGCTGGGAAACCGGCGGAGCAGAAACATTTTCAAAAACGACATCCACGGTAGATCCAGTTTTGCCGTGGGCATGTGTGTCTGTGTGTTGGTGTGTGTGAGTCAGTGTGTGTGTGTGTCGGTCTGCAAGAGTATTATGTAACATTTGAATGATGTAATGCAGTGCCTGGGCACATCACCAGCTGATGGCCGATCTGAGTCTCTGACTCACCTGAGCTCTTCAGACAAGCTGACCTGAGCGCTGAGCAGGACCTCGACATCTCAGCCAGTGTTTCCTGTTTGGAGATGGCTGCCTGTCAGCCAATCAGACTGTTGTTTTGTCTTGTTGCAGTGGATTACAGTATTTGATGCATTTTCTCCCCTGTGATCCCCTAAATCATCCCGTCTCATACGAGCCACTGATACGTGTTCTAGTGACGTCATACGTTTGGTTAGATAACTCATTTGACGTCAGGAGAACCATGCAAAGGAATTCATAATGAATACATTATTATTTATATGTCGTTCAAATATCTGTGTCTTTGGGGATTGGAAAATGATGATGTCTTCAGGGTAGTCTGTTCTGCTTCACCGGGGATGTTCGACTGTGGTGGCGACTTTAATGTCTGGTCACAATTCCTTTATTGACTTGTTCTGGAGATGCCGCTGGCGCCCTGTGTCATTGTATCTGCCAGGCATGTCATGTTCAGCCGAAGGCTCACTGAACGGGAGCTCATGAATGTATAAAGTGTGTGTACATGCATATGTATATGTGTTTACAAGGGTGCATGCAGCAGCATGGGCTGTTTCGCCAGCAGATGCAGGCATCTCCGGACTGATTGCATAACTCCAGTGTTTACGTAAGGGCCAAAGTCTTCCAAACTGTCAAGTGTCTCCAGGCTAATCCCCCGATGTGTCCACTTTCTTCTCGTCTGACTCACAGACACATGCACACATGCACACACACACATTTAAGGGCCATCCTGACCTTGGAATAATGCGATATTCAAGCTCTCAGTTATTGCTCTCCTGTGTTTATGGCCTCTCAGCTCCAGCTGGTGTATTAATGCTGATTTTGATCTCTGCACAGAGCCAGTTGGAGGCTGTTGACTCGTGTTATTTTTATCCGGTGACGTTGCCTCTCAACCCTTTTGCATGGACATGTTTTAGCACAAAGTCACATTGTGAAAACCTTTTAATTAACTCAGTCTCTATCTTTTGCGATGAACGCAGGCAAGTCCCACCTGGCCGTGGTGCACAGGGTGAACAGCGAAGGTGACGGAGACCCCTTCTATGAAGTGATGGGCATCGTCACACTGGAGGACGTCATAGAAGAGATCATCAAGTCGGAGATTGTGGATGAGACAGACCTGTTTAGTACGTATGATGCATAAACAAGCCGATTATGAAACACTGAGTTTTCAAAGTCACTGTTGCATTAGCTGTGAATCAATTTGATTATTTTTTCAGCTGCCACACTCAATAGATGTTCTCTCAGTTTGTCACAGCAGCTGACAGAGTTTGTTCAACTCTGTGGTCCACAACATCACGGAGAGACAGTCAACAACAAACCCAGTTGATCGTAATATTTAGGGAACTTATAAGTAGCAGTTTAGCATTTATAGAACAATTGATTTTCTGTTCCACTATCCCCTCTCCTGTTTTCTCATTAAACTATTGATCCCACGATCTCTCCTCTGTTGCTCCCAGCTTCTTGCTGATGCCTAGTTAAATAAAGTATATTAATGGTCTGATAATCACCATAATCTGGTCATATTTAATTAGCCGGAAAGACTCTCCACAGAAAGCAAGTCAAATGCCAGACACCCTTCATTTCATATTTAATCTGGTCTGTGATTTAATTTCTCTCACTGGACTTTCTCACAGTATGCACAATTGGGGAATTAACTTCCAAAAACAATCCCATAAGCCATGAACCAAACACTTAAAAGTGTGCTACAATTTTAATTACATGCAGAGAGTCTGAAGCAGTCACTTGCGTGGGAGCTCATCAACTCAGTTATCTTTGTGTGTCTGCATGTGCATAATTAAGTGTGTATATATAGCACAGGGGAGCTAAACTCTCCAGACTTTGCACTTCAGGCATTTATAGCACCAGCTGTTCCTGCTGCAGCTACGATGTATTTAATGGGATGTATTGCATGTAATGCTCCTCGAGTCTGCAGAGGATAAGTCAATTGATCAATCAGAGGTGGATAACGCTATCTGGGATAAACATACTAATACATGCAGTGCCTGTTAGCATCAACTAATGAGCTCAGTCACACATCTACGGAGCTTCTACTATATTTAAGGCAAACTAATAACCAGTGAAAGAGTAACAGAGCATATATGAAATATGAAATTAGCACTGGCTTCTGTGCACTTTTATGATTTGCAATCTGTGTGTGTTCATAGCTGATAATAGGAACAAACGACGTGTGTCCAACCACGAGAGGAAACAGCAGGATTTCTCCATCTTCAAACTGGCAGAAAATGAGCTGAAGGTGAAAATCTCGCCCCAGTTGCTGCTCGCAACACACCGCTTCTTGACAACAGGTAGCATCGTATATGTGTGTGTTTAAGCATGCATGCAGAGTATTTATGGGTGCACACAGTGGTATGCAAAATAAAACCAGGACAAGGACGTGTGTAATTCTACGTGTGTGTGTGTGTGTGTGTGTGTGTGTCTATATGCGTTTATCTTTTAGAGGTGGAGCCCTTTAGGCAGTGCCACCTGTCAGAGAAGATCTTGCTGCGTCTCATCAAACATCCCAACATTGTGCAGGAACTCAAGTTCAACCCCAAGAACAAACACGCTCCTCAACACTACCTCTTCCAGAGAAACAAACCTGTGGACTACTTTGTCCTCATTCTGCAGGTAAATCTCTTCTGCTGCTTTTTAAACCAGACAGTAATACAAGTGACCGAAGTTGCAGATGAATAATGTAGAAAAACCCCTTCTGTGCTTGTAGTTGTTATGATTACAGTGTTTTGCTGCATATTTACTGTGTGGCAGGCTCCATTAGATGAGTAATCAAGTAGTATCACACCATTTGTATATCGCTAATGTTTGTAAATGGCTGTTTTGGCATTGCAGGGACGGGTGGAGGTAGATATAGGAAAGGAGGGGCTTCGCTGTGAAAATGGAGCGTTTTCCTATTATGGCATGCCAGCACTCATCATGCCCTTGCCTATTGGTAAGTAGCACACATGAGGCAATATAGATCAATATTACAATGATGCTGCTGTTGAGGATGACAACAGGGACAGTTCAGCACCAATAATTGTAAATTGTGCAGTGCTGGTGGATGTGTGTTTGCTGTCGAAATCCCAGCCAGCCTGCAAAAGCAGCCGCGGCCGTGGGAAGTAAGTAATTAAAAGAAGAGATTACAGAGAATTTCCCGGTGGAAGGACATGACCTGCACAGGATTATATGAAATCCATCTAAGACTGCAGCGCAAGCAGAAAGCCTCTCTCTCTCACTCACTCTCTCTTCTCTCTCTCTCTCTCTCGTGGTGGTTACATGTTTTGCATTGTTCTGGATGAGCTAAAGCAAATGGAAGCCCTTTTAAATATTTAAAAATCTCTTTGGACATTACAGAATCCAGAATTACATCTCATCTTTTTTACTGACTCTTTCTTGTTGCCGTCTCTCTCTCTCTCTGGTGTCATTGCTCTCCAACATTCAGCTATAGGCCGTGCTCGAATGCTCAAAACCATTCAAAATGTAGGTCAATGGAAAAGCCCTACACAACAAAATGCACACAAAGTACTTTTAAAAGTATGATCATTGGAGATCCATAAGTGCTGTACTGCTCTTTTGTAGCTTCCATTAAAAGTAAGTAAAACATTACAACATCTCTGAAGGTATGGCACCAAACTGAAGATATATTCTAATATTTAGAGATAGGATAACTTCATCACAATATTCTAATTTTCTGAGACAGTCCTGTAATAGAATAATATATTAACAGTTAAATGTGTGGGTCTGTCAAGGAACTGTTTTTGTTAAAACATATGACTTGCATTTGCATTAGTGCAAATAGGGCAGATCCCAAAACATCTATTTTACCTCAGAGTGCTGGACATAAAGAATTTTAAAAAATACAGTTTGAGTATTTTGATAGATTCGGGTACTTTAAATAATTAGACAGTTTTTGACCCAAGAGCGATAATGCATGAAAGAAATACACAGCTAACAGTATGTTTTCTTCTCAGGTCCGAGGTATAGTTCCCGAGGCAGTGGTCTGAACCAATCAGATTCATTCCTGAGTGGAGGCAGCATGGGACAGCTCACTGCAGGAGGAGGGGTCTACTTACCAGACTACTCCGTCCGACAGCTCACAGACCTGCAGATCATTAAGGTTACACACATGAGTGCTTACACACAGAACACTGAATATGTATGAAAAAATCAGCAACCGCCATTCATAGTCTTAAATAATTGTATAATTTCCTGCACAGTGAAAGGGAAGACAAGCAGGCAAAGAGACTTTGAAACTTCCTTCATTTAATCTTCACAATTCCCCAAAATGCCAAGTCATCCTCTGCTACAACATTTGCCTTTGCTATGTTCTCCTTGTTTCTCCATCAACTTCTCTCCTTTAATCACTGGGAATAATTGAGTTCCATTTCAACCATGAATATTTTAGCCTTACATGATGGATTTGGCCTCTCCCTTCACCCCTTCTCCATGTGCTCTGGGGTTAGACAGGCGGCCATTCATGCACAGGTCTTAAACTTGCTTTCTCCGTCCCCACAGATCACCAGGATCCACTACCAGAACGCCCTCATGGCCACCCGGATGGACAGCTCCCCTCAGACACCAGACCCGGTGGATCCTGATGCTAAAGGGAGGCCTGGGGTCCCAGAGACCCGCTCACACAGCATCGCCCTCCCTCTCACACACACACACACTCGTCTGGGGCTGGCACGCCTTGCACATCTCCATCCCCACGGTGGCCTTCGCAACACCTCCCAGCTCAATAAAAGAAACCGTATTGTCCGTAAGTAGTGTGTTCACTGTGCAAAGAGTAATTATGTTACAATGGTAAATTGGTGCTAAAATTATTCATCAATGAATTCATAAACAAATAATCTGTGCAAAGAGATACCATTTTTACTTCATTTCCTGTGGAATACATCCGTTTATCCAAAGCCCTGATAAATCAATGATAATCCAGCTCCATGATACTCAATATACGTACATTTCAATCAGGGATAGACCAGTTGGATGAAGAAAAGATTATGTTTATTGTTAGCAGATGATATGAATTGATGAAGTCTTTTGCGCTTGGACTCTAAAGGGAGATTTGTAATTGAGGGCCGACTACCCCGATCAGCAACAAGATAAATCCCCCCGTGGAGTCCAGACCTGGTGCTGATGAGGCTGATAGAATGATGAGTTGATGAAGCTGATGGATCTGTGAACACTGGGCGGAGAAGGGGAGGTGGAGGTGTGCATAATAGCAATATAAAGGAACTCATGGTAGAGATACACTCATATTTAAATGAGACAGCAGCGAGATGATTGGCTAGCCATGTCATTGTTTCCCTGTGCTCATTGGATAGAGGGGACCATCTGATCTGCACACCTGGTGTCATGATTGACGGCACCGAACGATGACAGAGAGTAAACTAGAATGGGCACTCGGTAGAGCGCATACCTTCGCATATCACAAGATTGGGCATTGAATTATGAACATTTTGGCATTAGTTGCATGCCAATTGGATAAAAATTGACCGCGCTATGGTAAAAAGAAGATTTTGACCTTTCCATGACCATGACCTTGACCTTTGACCCGATTGATCCCAAAATCGAATCAAATGGTCCACGGATAATAACCAATCATCCCACCAAATTTCAGGCGATTCAAGAAGATTTTGACCTTTTCATGACCTTGACCTTTCACCCGATCGATCCCAAAATCGAATCAAATGGTCCCCGGATAATAACCAATCATCCCACCAAATTTCATGCGATTCGGTTTAAAACTTTTTTTGTTATGCGAGGAACACGCATACAAATAAATAAATAAATACACGGCGATCCAAACATAACCCTCCGCATTTTCAATGCGAAGGTAACAATGAGTGAGCATGTGTGAGAAATGATGAGCAGACATATGAGGAATAAATGGCTGGCTTGAGGGGTATATGGTCTTCCTCTCTGAACTTGCGGTATAGCTCCAATTCATGATTCACTGGAGAAGTAATACTTATTTTAAAAAGGAAGAAAGAGGACGTTCAAAGGATCAAACACACGGATTGAAGTGAGTTGTGGGTTCAGGGACAAAAACCTGACAGGATGAACATGAAAATCCGAATAACATAATTGAATGAAAAGAAGTAGTGAAAGTGAGGGGAGATTGTTGTTACCCGGGATAGTGTCCGAAATGCAAGTTTGATAATTTTTTGGGGGATTTATTATATCAGTAGGGAATGCATTCTCTAATTTAAGCACCCACAGTGACTCACGAAACTGGTGCAAACATGGCATCATCCAATCAGTACTGGTTTCTCGGCTTTAAGGATTTCCCACATGCCATCTGTTTTACACCAAGCAGTTTATGTGTGTGTGTGTGTGAGTGTCATACGAAAAATCTCTTGACAGATGGTTCTGCTGGTTGTCAATAAAAGAGGAGCATCCAGGTTTATACGTGTCGTGCCAGGTTTTGTGTTCAATCACAACACATCAGATTTTGGCCATAAAATCTCACCCGATTGTCGCTCATCTTTAATTGAAATTTAAGCCTTGTGCTTTTAATCCACTCACTTTTTAAACGTACAAGACACTCAAATACCCATTACCCGAAAAAATTGAAAGTTCTTTACCTCCCTCTACAGGCAGAGCTACACACCAGCTGCTGCTGTGTGGCTCGCAGTCGGTTGCGGGCTGATTGGTCTTTCTCCCTCTTCACAGGCAGCAAATCTGATGGGCAGAGGAGTCCAAATGATACGGTGTTCCTCCGCCTGGATGAGATTCCCTACATCCGTGAGGACCGGCCGGAAAGTTATGGAGAGAATGGTGAGTGCTCACGAATCCCATAGCATCGTGTCTCTGTTCAAACTTAACAGGGACTTGTGTTCAAGATCTGTGTTCCTCTGCAAATGCTCACAATATCCAGAATGTATGTAACATTTTTTTTTTAAATAACGTACAAATTATTCCTCTTGAAAGAACAGTTTATTCCAAATGCGATGAGCCCCTCATTCAATTCAATATACTCAAGAATGTTGCTGCTACCGCTTTACTTATTAGCTTGTGGTGGCTCCTGTCAGCTGAGATTATAATAATATAATATAAACTTTGGATGAAGATTGCTGTGTAATGGCTCAGCTTATGAATCTTTTGTTAAACAACATTTTAGTGTCATAGTTCAAGAGTTATATTACATTAAGTATAAACTTTTCCCATCAGGAGATGTTTGTTAATTCCTTCCTTGATTTAGCTGGAGTCAGTTTTCCTAATGAAGTCTTTAAAGCAACGATCTTGTCGGCTGTTTGCAGTACATACCAGCGTAGGTCTGGGGGTTATTTCCCTCCTTTTACACTGCTGTATCGCCGCTGTCTAACTCTTTTGTCTCCCAAACCTTCTCCCTCAGACGTGCCTAAGGAGTCTCAACCCTCCACCTCTCCCTTCATCAGCTCTCTGTCTCTGTCCAGCTCGGAGGAGAACATTGGGAAGAAGCTGTTGCGTAAATTGAGTGAGTAATCTGTCACGATCACCGATGCAACAGCACACCCCCACACACCGTCACATGGACTCTAACTTCTCTGTCAGAGATCGGAAACAGTGACGTGCGTATCTTAGCAACAGGGGATGTGTCGTGGCATCCCATACTCTTCAGCAGAGCAGATTCTCCAGATGCAACTGTTGGCTCAGAGAGGATATGACTCATTGACTGTAATGTATTATTTGGGGCAGTATCTGTGCTGCTTAGTGTGTCTAATGTTACTGAAGTTAACAGCAAATGTAAGGTAGTTGAAAAAAATGTAAGGATGAGATTATCAGGATCAAACGGATGCAGCTACGGGTTATGAGTGACAGGTGTTTTATTAACCAGTGATGGCCTGAATCTCTCCTCTGTTTCTAGGTAACAAGAGGAGGAAAAGGTCTCAGGATGGAGAAAAGAGTTTGGAGGAAGGTTCAGAGCAACCGCCAGTGACGAGCTAGCACAGTGACACTGAGGGGGAGGGATGAGGCTCCTTACTCTTCATCACTAGCTGGTTCTCCTTAATAAGCAGCCAGCCCCTCATAGACTCCCTCCATGCTCTGACACAGCGCTCACAGCTCATGTGATGTCACCACCAGTAACACTCAGGTCCTCACTGGCACACTCTGTCCCACCTCTGCTGGACTTCACACCCATAAAGCGATTGGTGATAATAAGTGGGACAGATCTGAAAGAAACTTGATTGGACAAATCTAAATAATATAGTCTTAGATTAATCCAACCTTACACTGGACTGCGTGGAGGTTTTAATCAAATGTTTTGTTCGTAAACGAGGAAATATTGCTTTACCCATAATCAATGTTGAAGCTCACTTAGGCCATCTGGACTTGATAAGATCTCTCAATATGGATATTATGGGTCATTTCTAGCCAGTTTTGAAAGTTTAGGAGATAAAAATTGAATACAGGAGTTTTACAAATTCTTATTTGTTATTATGAGGCAGTTCCCACATAATGAACATGTTGTTTGTACAGGGAACTTTCCTAGTGTTGCCATACGGATGCCACCTACCACCAACAGTACCATCGGCTAAGAACAAAGAGCCATAAAACAAGAGCACAATTTTTATGCCATGTTATAAGAACACAATTATGAAAAAGCCATAAAGTAAGTCTCAGCTTGAATGACTACTTATTGTACACACTAACTGATCTCTCAGCAAGTTCATAGAGATGTGCTTAATTTTGAAAATACCTGTGCTTGAAATAACACAATTTCTTCGCTGATTTTTATATGAAAGTGTCAGAATTACGCAAAGTAATTTACAGATAGCAATATAAGTAATCATACATGGTGCAAATGGCCACCACATACACGCAAACCTTCAGTGAATGCGTCCTTCCCACATGCATTTGTCCTGCATGCGTATGGTAGGCCTATGCCGTTCCATCTAAACATTCCCCTCTCACTGCATATGTAGCAGTACAGACACAGCTTTAGTGTTTCTCGTAAACCACCTCACTTATCATTCGCCTGTTGTTTGTTTTCATCCAGAAGAGAGCGCGAAGGCGATCAACTTCACACCGTTAGCTGTCACATTAGCCACTTTTCTATGTAGGCTACAGTACATCTTACTAAAACTGTATACAGTTTAGTTGCAACTTGCATGTTTGTTTATGCTGCTATTACTGTTGAATCATCCCCTGTAGAAAGCCCCGTTTTTCCATATGCATGCTTAAGTAGAGGAATGCATGAACGGGAAGATCTGCAGTAGCTTCCCAAAGGCTACAAAGATTTAGTGAGTGACTTACTGAAATCTTAAGTGACTTAAGATTTCAAATGTAATCAAAATTGTTTATTCGATAAGTGCAATAAATACTGGAACAAGGCGGCGCTTTACTTGGAGGAGCCAATAAGACGCCGCTTTGTGAGAGGAACAATGAAGCAATAGTTCTAGAAATCATCTATTATTGAAATAATGAAATAACCATTTGATCCTTTTTAAAGGAAGTGGTATAGCTACTCTGCAATGTGAAATGTTGACAGGTAAATTGCCAACACAACAGGGAGAGAAATACATGAAAGAGGAAAGCAATGTGACGCAAACAAGCACTCCACGACCTCCCATCAAACGCACACACAAGCACACATACCCCCCCCCCCCAAACACACACACACACACACACGACACTGCACTGCTAAGCCATTCACATTGACCCCGCTGTGTGTACAGAGCATCCAACAATGTTTTGATCCCACAACAGACGCTGAGCACGAGATATTGTGTGAATCATAAAGTCTCTCAGCTGAATACTTTAAAACATTTTACAGTTGGTTAACACAGATTTATATTCGTGAGGGTTGATATACGGTTTGTAATATAACATTTAGATGATTGTATAAGTTACCCAAAGATATCAAAAGACAGACTATATGTTCTACACAAGGATTTATTCAATTATTAATAAATTGACTGAACCAATTATATTACTCTGGTCTAATTTGTTTTGTTTCTGTGGTGTATATTTGCCAAATTCAAACTACTATAAAGTGTGTACACTATATTATGTTTTGTGAACATCACTCACTTCTAATTACTTATACAGTTGAATCAGTTCCAACATATGTGACAACACCAGAAACATGCTATTTATAGTTCTTTATTAACGTCGTTCATCATCACATTAGCTTCATTACGACTGCTTTATTGGTGTACTGTGCACAGTGATACAACAGCAAACGGGTTGATCATTAATGTGTTTGTGCCACTGGCCCCGAGGTCTTGCATAATAGTGCACTAGTGCTACGAACAGGCAATCTGTGAGCCACCTCAACATTCATTCAGCAGAAAACCTTCAGTTGTGAAAACAGAGACAACTCTGGAGTCACGACACGTGTTAGAACAGTTCTGTGCCACTCAACACAAACTAGAAAATAAAACACTCGGACAGTATCATTTATAAATTACAAAGTTCAAGGTAAAAATATCTTCGAGAGAACACTCATCTCTTGATCACGTTGCAAACAGCAGTCAACATAATACTGTTACTTCTGGCCAGTGCTCTTAACAGCCGTTCATCATACGTGCCAATTACTGCAGGTTTATTAAAATTGGAAATGTTTTTCTAACACTTGGAATGGATGAATCCTAACAATAGGATATTAAACATTTCTAGACCGTTGAGTCAGCACTGCCGGGGTAAGTGTAACACAGTCACAGATGTACTAAACCCACACAAAGGTCATGGTGATGACACATACACAAACACACTACGTGAAGAACCTCTGTGATGTCACACAAAGTACACACGATAAATGGAAGACCAATACAAAGAAAGCAGGGGCAAATTATTAACACAATTACTAGAAGGAATAACTTTCATGTGTGTGTTTAGCCTAGCTTAGCATAAACACTGAAAGGAAGGGGAAACAAGGCCAGTGGACTATGGCCATAGCTGTGTATGTTTGTGCAAATAACAGTTTATGTTTTCTCCAGGAGATATACTGGATACAAACACGTTGCCTGGAACCAGGTGGCTCAGGGATGGGCAGGAGGAAGAACTGAGAACTGTGGGTAGTGTAGTCTTCTACTGGACCTTGGTGACAGCCTCATGGATTGACTCAGCCACGTATTCAATGTTCTTGCTGTTCAAGCCGCACATGTTGATGCGACCACTGGCCATTAAGTAGATGTGTCTCTCCTTCACAACATACTCCACTTGATTGGCTGCAGGAAAAACAGCAGAACCAGATATAATAATTCATTGATTATCAACGTTGTGCTTTACACATCCTGTAAAGATATTTGTGTGCATCAAAGGGAAACAGTGTAATGGACTGTAGTGGATTCATATGGATCCCCCCTCGCTGTTCGGCAAGAGACTAAAATATGTATTATGTTTTTATCAATAAATATACATTGTTATTTCGGTATACCAGCAGCTATAATAAGACAAAACGACCACAAAATATTTGTATCAGCCGATATGGCTCATCGACTCGGCAATCTGTCAAAAACCGAACATGACCGGGGCATCTCTAAAAGTTAAACAAACACTAGAACACATTTTGTTTCTGGTTATGTTTGGACTCACGGTTGAGGCCTGTGAAGCTGAACATGCCAATCTGCTCTGTGATGTGGTCCCAGGTGCCCGGTGTCCCCAGAGCTTGGAGCTTAGTCTTCAGCTGAGCCCTCATCAACAAAATCCTGCCAGCCATGGTCTTCACATTGTCTTTCCTTGAGGCAAGAGAAACAGAAAATAACTCCACGTCTTAAAAATAATATTATCTTTATGCCTGCATACATCTGACGGCGCTTTGAGTGTTAGATTCTGTGCTGACCATTCAGGAAAGAGCTCAGGTGAATTGAGAGTGATGGCAACAATGCGAGCTCCCTGAGACGGTGGGTTGGACCAAGTGGTCCGGACAATCATCTCCATCTGGGACAGAACCCGCTTCAGGTTGTCTGCATCATGAGCCACAATGGTCAGGTTGCCCACACGCTCATCTGACGGGACAAACACAAGCCAAATATAAAACAATATTCTAGCTATTATATATTTTACCTGTTGGTGGAAATACTGACACATCTTCTGTACTTCTTCGCACTATGCTGGTAGTCATGGACCTATTGGTCACGTTTGAACATAATACAGGTGTGGACAAAGATTACAGCAATCTAAATTGGGGGCTTATCTTCTTTTCTACTATTAAATGTTACAACATAGCTAGCGAGTTACAACTTAATGCACCCGGGCGTCACTCACTGTAGAGGCCAAAGTTCTTGGAGAACGACTGGGCACAGAACATTTCAAAGCCCATGGAGACAAAGTAGCGGACCGCCCACGCATCTTTATCCAGATTGCCTGAGCCGAATCCCTGATAGGCAGAGTCAAAGAACGCAAACAGCTTCCTCCTCTGAAAAAGAAGAGTATAAAACAACATTACTATGGTACACATTCAGAATGCAAAACAA
Source organism: Pseudoliparis swirei (assembly GCF_029220125.1). NCBI lineage: Eukaryota > Metazoa > Chordata > Actinopteri > Perciformes > Liparidae > Pseudoliparis > Pseudoliparis swirei. Next base: position 13,153,066 of record NC_079404.1, read on the forward strand.
TGGGACTGTCTAAACTGCAGCTTGTATTTGTGTGTATGTACGTGTGTAATACCATCATCATTTCTGCAATCTGCATCCATTGCTCTTGTGTGGGGTCTGTGCCAGTTGGATTATGGGCACAAGCATGCAGGACAAAGACAGAGTGCTCTGGACAACTCTGTGGCAAACAGAGAGAGAAGAAGTACTGTCAACTCCGAACAAAATGAAGTAGTATCCGGGAGTCCCTATCACACACTGCTTACCTCCAGGTCTCCAAGGAAACCCGCAAAATCAAGGCCCCTCTTCACTGCGTCCCAGTACTTGTAGGGACGGACATCCTCAAAGCCAGCATTGGCGAACACAGCATTGTGATTTTCTGAAACGAACAGTAAGACAAACTCTGTATATTATCTCAAGATACAAAGGTAAGTGTTGTTTTAGCAACGTGTCTCACGCAGGAACTGATAATAAACCAAAATCACTGATAAAATACTACATTTAAAAATAGAACCCTCTACATCTTGAGTTTATGATCTATATTGAGTCTATAAAAAGTCTCTGTGAATGATGAACAGGTCAAAGTCCATGAATAAGGAGCAAATCGTGATGTTCACTTCCGCTCCATACCACCACACTGGTTGCTTGTGTGTATGAGTGGACGTACCCCAGGTAGGCGCGGACACATAGACGGGTGTTTTGCTGTTTTTGTTTCCATTGTAGAAACGACGGAGAAATTCTGCGCCTATTTTCAAAGCACCTGTACCCCCCAGACATTGGACAGCCCCCACCTGGAAGTGACAGAAACAGACAGTTTAAATAGTTTAAATGAAAAGAAATTAAGAATGGAAACATTGTGTGTCTGTGTTTACTACACACACCCTGTTCTCCTGGACTGCAGGACTGTCTTCTCCCAGTACAATCTTAGAAGCCGAGGATCTGAACTCAGGCAGGCCTAGGATGGGCAGGTACTCGTGGTTTAGGCTGTCATCATGCACAATGATTTGTTCAACTTTTTTAACTACTGGCAAAACCCACGGCTGACCCTCATCTGTCCGGTAGGCTGCAACAAATGATTTAAAAAAATTATGTTGGTTAATAAAATCGCGGGAAGAGGCTTGATATGTTGCTTGTTAATTACATTTTAGATAACACAGTTAACACATCAGTTTAAAGATGGGTAAGGACTCTCTTCCTAGGAAACTATAACAGAAACGCCCCCGCGCAGGAAACACTTGAATCCAGAAACATGCAAACTATCATTTCCCCGCTGACTGTTTTAGCCAACTGAACTTCATGTCACCACCTGATAAGGATTAAAGTATACAACAGACTTTCTATCTTCAGTCTTTTTAGATGCTCAACATTGTGTTGCCTACATTTCCCAGCTGCCTAGGAACTGATGGCCATCTGCAGCTCTGTGAAAGGGACTTAAGGCCTCAGCCCCCTGCACTAATCATGGGACTCAGGCAGCCACGTCATGCTGAGCGGTGCCATTAATACACTGCCGTGACAGAGTGAGGCAATGTTTCTCACGCGGTTCCTTTGCAATGATGAGCAGCAAGGATTACTATGCTTAATAAGATTAAACCTGATAACGGTTGTGGCCTACTGGGGAGCACGAGGCAACTGTAATCCAATAGAGTCCTGAGTCCAGGGTGAGAGGGTCGTGTGCAAAGCTGCAGCAGTGAGGAAACCAGAGAGGTCACCACACTATTACATAACAAGAATACGTTATCAACTGCTACATCTGTGAGCCGTCAGATTCTGTGAGGAAATGCTGTATTGACAGAACACCACATGTCTATGCCGTCAGGGATATTAAAGCATGCGTTCAAATGTGATGGGTACATCGTTACCTATCTGAATACTGTATCAGGGGGGGGGGATTTGGCATTATTGTACAGACAGTATAATTTGGCATCTGTTTTCAAATACCTAGCAACCATCATCAAACATGAAAGACGTCAAAGACATTAGATTTCCCGAAACAGTTTACAGAATCACCGGCTTCAGCTGACAACCCATAATATGAGCAGCTGTAGGCTGCTACATTAACGTCAGCACAGCTGCGTGTCACTGACTACCGAGCTGTCACTCAAACAACTTACCTCCCACTCCGAGGTTCACCTTATTGGGGAATTGGTCGTTATTGAAATCCTGTGACAGCTTGAAGACAGCTACTGGGGCTGTTTGTGGGACGTCACAAAACACCGACATGGCTGCTGCTGTTGTTGTTGTTGTGTATTTAACTGAAGATTGTGCCTGCTCAAGCAACAAGCTCTGACCGGGACAGCTAACGGGAAATAAAAGCATAGGTTGAAAGGAGGATTTTCACCTTTAACTTGGATTTAGGGGAGTGAAGTGGGCGTGAGAGGATTTACCAATAGGAATACGGATTGGATGTTGCTGCCGAGCCAATCCCAGCATTGTTTCCGGTCAGGTCAAAGTTCAAGAGCACATGCGCTGTTGACCAATGAATAGCCCTGCAGCGTGACCTACACATAGTACACCAAATGTCTAGGGTTGGGTTGGGATTTTACTGCAATGGTAGAAGTTGCCACTAGGTGGAGCAACAGCCTCATTGATCAATCTCACCACACTCTCCACTCCTGATGCCATGAGGGTTTCTTTTCTTCCTCGATAGCAACGTCGACCATTTTATAGGTGAAATAAACCATATCGAGGTCAAATGACTCACAGGCAAGATATCTGCCGGACAGTGCGGAAAGCGAGGCTGTAGGCCTACATCCCATTATAGATTATAGACGAACGGAACAGACAGCTATTATGCTTGGGCTTGACACACATTGAGTAAGTGTGCATGTAAGGATGTGTAAATGAGAATGTGCAAGCATTTTTATCTGTTCTGTCCTGAGGGCTTCGGCTGAGCTATGGTGTAAACACGCTGGCTCCACGGTGCTCTCCCCTAAGCTGTCTGCAGGAGCTGAAGTGGTTGATACATGAGGGCCACTCCCGCTCTCTGCTCCCCCCTACCAGGAGCATGACTGTTGAATACTGGAGGCCGCACTCAGCCCATTCTGAGGCCTCAGTGCTGTCTTTTATTATTTCTGTCTGGTAACGTGGTGGCTGTTAGCCAGTGATGGTGCAACACAGTAAGATAGCACTATCTCCTAATAAGGGATTCAGAAATACAACTTGCATTGATGCATTGTTATGAACTGACATAGTCGACTGAACTGAACACTAAGTAGTTGAAATTAGCTCCACTTCCACCAGCTTCAACAATATTATGCCGCTCACTTGTTCATAATTCAGTAATAATATACCACTAGCGTGAAACACTTAGTAATATCACACTCTGGAGGGGCCATTCTGTAAAACAAGTAGTTTTCCTTTTGATACAATGCTCGCTCTTACACAATCAATACATAGGCTGATGGTCCAACCTAGTTTGTGTAGATGCACAAATCAATATTTAGAGGCCGATACTAAGAATGGGTCCAATGTTACTTACCAATGTTACGCCCCCAAATGTGCATAACATTAATGTTGTTTTAAACTCAGCAATTGTGGAATGCATCAATGGTTAATTAATCCATAATTAATTGTGTCCCACTAATAGTGTAATAGGGCATTTGAAGTTGTATGTGTTGGACGCACAATTGGTGCCTCAGATGTGTCTTAGTTATGTTTTATAGCTGTGATTCCTAAGAAGATTGGTTTTGTTCAAATTTCCTTCGACACTGTTTGACTTTCCTTGATATATACAAATATATAATGTTCGCTCTCATTATGTAATTGCTCATGTTTGTTTTGCGGGGCCTCTTAAACCCATGTGGGCTGGGCCACTTTTGATGCATGAGGCTTTGTAAAATAAATGACTTATTAGCAAATCTGTTTTTTATTGTGCAGTATGTCACAATGCATGAGGACAACTTTTTAGGTTGTGAAAAATCTGTTTAGCTTTTAATACTGCTGTAAGTTAATAAACTGAACTTGATCTTGATACCCTGAAGCTTTATTCAAGGAAATATGTTATTTTTCTGATAAATTGAAGCGAGCTCACAAAAAAGTAATTCTTTTAGAGGATATACATATGTATTTTTGCAATACATTGCAAAAATACATATGTATATCCCAAAATACATATGTATTACCCAAAGGTTTTCCTTAATAAAGCAATTTTTCTGATTTATAAACATGAATAAAGGATCTATTTCTAAAGCTTGAATCGCTCGTTAAAGCGTATACAGTATGAAGCTAAATTCACCAGTTATCCCCAAACACTGAGTTACTATTTCCCCATGTGTCCCAGATGTTCTCACTTTCCCCATACCTGTACCACCCCCACACATCTCCTCGCTTCGCTTTGACAGTAGATGTTTTCATTCTTTCCGACCAGGTGAGGGTGTCTCGTATGTTCACTGTCAGGCCTGCAATTATGGGATTTGAGCTCCCAGAACAAGGCTCGGGGGCCCAGTGCAGGGTGAGGTGTGTTCGTACCGGGGAGGCCCCAGGACCCCGGTGTGGGCTGTGATGTGAAGTGTGAGTCAGAGCAAGAAGTGACAGGAGCAGCCTCCGGGAGGACAGTGCCCACGGGGCCAGTATGTCACATTCACATCAATGAGTTAGTCAGCCAAACATTCGCAGGTCCCTTCTCTGCATTTCCTTGACATTGATATGTGAAACATTTATTTTGGCATATAGCAATAACATGCAAATATGACACACACACACAAAGAAAAGAAAAAAGAGTGTTGCCAACAATGTACCTTTTATCACCGTGTATTCATTTTACACGCAGGTTATTGTTGCTGTGGGACGCTGACACTAGAACACACAAAGGCACACATTCAGGCACAAGACAGTCACATTCCAGCTACGGTATCACTGAAACACAAACAGAAGCGTGTGCACACACACACACACACACTGCAGCACATTCCGAGGGGGGCGCTGCAGCGCTGCTCACATGTTGCGATGGCCCCTGTGTCTCTGGGTCAGAGAGCTGTGGTGAGTGACCACCTTTTTAGCTCCCCGCCTTGTTTGTTTTCCAAAGACAGTGTCATCAATTCTCTAACAAGGGACTAGACACAGCCACAACAAGGAGCACAGGACCTCCCTGTTGCTCACTGTGTAGTCCAATGACTAATGGAGCATGCATGCAATAACAGACATCAGTGCTCTGTGCGTCCGACTTCATTCCGACGAGTGTATTTGTGTGTGCATGGCTTTGTGTGCTTTATTTGATTTCATGACACAAAGCTTTGTTTCCCTCGAGCATGCAGACATTATTTACACTGCTCTCTTTGGAGAGATGTGTGCACCTGAGGGGCAGGAATGTACTTGGGATTAGTGTATTCTCATTAAATGTGAATAACATTTTCCAAATAATACAATAAGTGCTGTAAAGTGCAAGTTGTCAGAGCTGCCAGCAGCACGACACCTCAAGCTATTTACTTTGCACAAGTGCAACTACATGCTTGTAGAACTACAGAGTTTCCAATAAAAGAACACGAAGGAATAAGTGCAGCGGGTTCATTTTTGTTTAGACTCGCTCAGAATAAAGGCCATGCCCGCTCTGAGATGGTCTTCTGAGAGAAATCCCTCATTGTTTCTCCATGTGCCGCTAACGCAGAATAAAGGAACAGTTCAACATTGTGGGACATTTGGTTATTCGCCTCCTTGCCTTGAGTTGGAAGAGAAGATTGATACCATTTCCTAACATTTCCAGATTCAGGTTTTGCGATGTCAATCCTCTCATCTAACTCTCGGCAAGAAAGTGAAATGGTTATTTCACAAAATGTCAAACAATTCCTTTAAATGATAATAATAATAATAATAATAATAACAATAAGAAGAAGAAGAAGAAAGTGTATTGATCTAAAACATTTTTAAACAAAGTTCAAATAAACTGTTTAGATATTTTATCTACTGTAAGTTTTGACTTGATTACAATATTTGATATGTATGATAATGTCTATAAAGATCTGCTAATAAGCGTGTCACTGATATGGCCTTTACCCTATAAGGCTGGGTGAACCCAAACACAAGGTCTACACTGTGCTATTCTAATTGATTGATGTTGTCTTTTGGCAAACTCAGGGCCTCAGCTTTATACAAATATGCATGCAAAGAAACAAAGACAGGAAATGGAAGGCTCATGTCTTAATTTTTACCCTCATTGCTTATTTTCTGTCACCTTAAAGCCACAAAAATGATAAGTGACTAAATAACCTGACTATGTCTATAATAACCTCTATAGATGTGATATTTTATTAATCCACATGGGGAGATTTTCACGGGGGATTTAAGTCTCCCATTCACAGAGAATTGCATTGCATCGCTTGTTGTTTTATACAGTAATTATTTACAAAAATGTAATTTTATTCATAAGTAGGCCTAGTTTCGCCAAAACAAACTGTCACTTTGATAAAGATGCCGGAGAGACGGTATTCAAGGATGTTTACCGTTTGAAGCCAAAATACATGCAAGTTTTTATTTAATGGCAACATTGTCTTTCCCAAGAGAGCCATTACTGCCTCAAGTAAAGCCTGAACTTGATTCAACCTTTTGATATTTTGGATACGTTTTCCAATGCCAAATAGGACAGAACATATAAGCAGCTAAAGGGAACGTTCAAGGCTCACGTATCCTATTCAGCTAATCCCGCCTCCCTAATGTGTCATTATCTCCATGGCCTGTGTGAAAGAGGATAAGCATATTTAGGTTGCATGTTTCCTCCATTCCCAACACCGTAGATCACAGACATTACAGCCCTCACATCCCCCTGTTAGCGCTCATATATACAAACACACACCTGCTGGGGCAAGGCCGTCTGGGAGAGAATTACAGCAGGCTAATTTATGAGACCCAAGGGAGGGCAAAGGCCAGGGGACCCAGACTGGCCTGACCTCACTTCCTCCTTTCATGGTCTCCAAGTTAGACCCGTGATACACAGGACTCCGGTTCTCCAACACATCACCCCGTCTTTCAAACAAACAATCTAATTAGGGAATCTTTTTCCTAATCCTAACACAATGAGCCCCGAGGGACTGTTGTAACATGCAAGTCAGCTGGCACCTTAGGCCCAGCCGCAATTGTGGAATATTTGGCACTTTCGGAGCCGAAGGTAAGTGGGCGAGAACAGGGTTTTGCTAAAACTCTGGCCCCAGGCTCGCCTCTGGCCTCCTCATTTCCTCCAGAGAGAAGGCGCTGTCATCCGTCACACAGACCCAGGCAGGGGCACAATAGCACAGTCTGGGTCCTGGCTACCGACACCATCACATGCGCTGCTGATAAGACTCGCCTTCCGGGACCCAGGAGAGCTGAGCCATTACTGACACTTAACAGTTTGGTCCTATATGCCTTTCTTAACCATGAAATGAAAGGATAAAGAATTAAAAGTAAACTCTGCATGTAATTGTGCTTTCTTCTATATTGTCTGACTCATGATCCTTTAAGGTTTGTGGCTTCATGCCTTCCATATTGCAACATGCTCTCCGAATGCAAAATGCTGGGAAAAAGCTTCCACACCCTATAAGATCACCCCTTCATGCGCAACATGACATATCTTACAGTCACACTTGAGCTAATCTATTTTCCAAATGTAGCAATCAATTCTTGTTATTGGTTTACATAAATGGATAGTCATACTTCAGATCACACATGCAGGCTGCCAGTGACACCTGTAAACAACCACAGCTCCTTTGTAGAAAGATGTTAAGTGCTCCTCTACAAAGCTGTCAAGTCCTAAAACACATCTTATTACACACACACACATACACACACACACGCACACACACGTGCACGTGTTGATGCTTTTCTTATGCAGAGTATACACCACGCTAAAACCATCACAGACAAATCGCTTCTGCTTTAATAGATAATTGAAGTCATTCGCGAGTCATCACACTTTCTGTGTTCAGGGATCTGCTTCATGTCTTCAGAGGATATTCTGCCCTCCATCTCCACATGCATCGGTGTTGTGGGCCGACAGCACTGATAGGACACCTGCCACTCTGCAGAGGACTCTGCTTCAAGCCTGCATGCCGGTGTCATGGCGAGATGGTGGCGGAACAAGACGAAACACGTTCAGCTTTTGAAAAGCCATCGACCACCAGAAAGTGCATCAGAAGGAATGATTGAAATGTGTGTGCTAAAGAAGTGGAACTTTTTTATTTATATTTAGTTGTTTAGATTTCTCTTTGTTTCCAGTCCAACACATGTGCTCATGGCTCAGCAGCATATCCGAGCTGACCCTTGCTGTGAGCCTGACCTTGCCCGGCTTATCGCGATGATTCTGAAAAATGAAGATGATGTATTGGAGGGTCGCATTCAGCACCGGAGCAGCTCCTTGACACTCTCTGAGAGTCTGGGTTTTGTTACAGGCAGGAAACAGACTCTTCCGCTCAGTAAACATGCTTCTCTGCTTGGCCACTCTCGGGCTGCCGGTGGCACGCGAAGACCACTGATGATGGTCAGCGGTGGAGTCTCGAGGCCGTGCGCGCGCGCGTGCACATGTTTAGGGTTGAAACGCTAATTGCGCCATTAGCTCCGTAACCCGGGTCTCTGACCCCTGACGCTTTGCATTGACATGAATAAAGGCTGCGGCGGCCGGTCAGCAGCGACTTCTCTCTGAGAAGCGGAATAGTTTGAGACATGCACTGCAGTCTTTTCTCCTTTCTTTAAATACTCTCAGGCCTAAAATTATTTTCGCCCAAACTCTCTTTTTGTCGTCGTCTGTGTTCCACGCTGATTCCTGTGTTTGGTATGTTGTCTCTTTAGAATCATTGCACTCAATAAACAGGACTGGGTAAATATTTGGGAAACGAATTGAACAGATTTATAGCCTTTTGGGGTATTTTACGAGCCCAATACATTCCACTTAAATCCTCATAAATTAGTAGAACGCGCAAAATAACCTTCGAGATTGTGAAGATTATCACTTTTGTCTTTATAAGTGAATCTAAACAAAGAGTATATAATCTTAGCTGTTTAAGTGGTTTCCCATGGGCGCCATCTCAACTCACCATCCACAATCTGCACTTCTCTCTTTTTATGCGGGAGGGCATTTGGAACCATGGAGCTCACACCGTGTGTACACTGAGGCCTGTTTGGTCCCCAGACCGAATCCCTTTAACAGCTTCTCCACTTAAACGGAGTATTTTAAAGACATAGATCTCCCGAAGAGGGGAAGACGCGGCCCTAATCTAAACAGCGCCTTGTTGATGGTGAGCGGATGAGATTATGCCGACATGCCCTCCTTTTCTTTCCACACGGTTTAGGAGCAATGGGCCTTCAGAGCATGGCGCCTGCACTTGGCCACAGATAGGCGACCAGAGGAGGTGTCCCGTTACAGCGCGCGGGCCCTTTGACACGCGCGGTACCGTTCAGAAAGAGACATGGCCCACATTGTTTTCATCTATTAATAATATTAATACCAATACTTGTTAGGAATATTGTTATTCTGCTAACGTGAATCCGGGAGTGATACCCACATTTTAAAAAATGTTTTATTAAACTAAACGTATAACTTCTTAAAAGGTGACATTATTATTTTTACTATTATTAATACTATTCTTACCCTATATGACATTTTGAAAACATCTATTGAATACTAATACAGCTATTTTGGAGCCACAGCACGCGCCTGTTCTCCTTGCAACGTGAAACGAATACAATCAAATGAATAAACTGTCCTAAACGTTTTACTCATGGCTTGTGACCAGAAATACTGACCTAAGGTCAAGGGAAAGCATCGTGGCCAAATGTTGGTGGAAAAAAACTACAAGTTTCTAAAATGAAGGAGAAATAAATGAAGCACTATATATATGTATTTTCCTCATATCTACTCAGCTGCCAATTGTATCTAATTTCCCACAGTTGCGGCATATTATCTTATCCATGATTTGCCGGGACAGGAAACGAAGATATGCCTAATCTTACAAGCACCGTAGTGATGATGGGGAGAACTGAGATGTCGTGGGACCATTCAACAGAGACCAGGGGATGAATACTTGATTTTACTGGATACACTCAAACAATTACTATACTTTTAAAAAGGATGTTTGCCATTTAAAAGTTAAAACAAACACGAAATGGAAAAGCCTCATGTTACCTTTTCGATTTCAGTGTTTTCTGTTGAGAACACGAGAAATAATAAAACATCCTTACCTTTAACACCTTAAACAGTCTGAAGGGAATCGATAGTGATATTATTTCATAAATTAGGCAATGTATCATGACACACACACACACAAACACACAGACAGAGCGAGAGGCTGCCTATATCGGTCCCTCCCCCGATTCAGGACGTCACTGAAAGGGAGAGGACAGCATCTTGGCTGACTGCAGCTCTTTCTCTAGATAACTGAATTCAGCCAACCAAACAAGATCGACCTCTCTCTTCTCCCTCAGCCCCCAGCCGTAACCGCAGCCAACAGGAGAGGGATGTCACAGCTGAAAGAGAACCAGTCCTCCTCCGTCTGCATGAAAAACAAGCAGTGCGCGACCATCCTTCACGCCTACGCACGCGGTATTTAATTCTTTTACGCGCGGTTCGGAGACAAGTTGGGCCAATTTTGGGCCTGTTGACTATCTGTTATCTGTCATCTCTCTCGTGGCGGTAATAATGCTTCCCAGCCCGCTCATAACTTCTTCCAGCACGCCTTTCTCTGTGAAGGATATTCTGAAGGTAGAGTTGCAGCAACAATCTCAGCAGCAGCTCCAGTTTATCTCCTGCTTCGGGCTCTCCCGTGCGCGGTCACCGCCGGGAGTTTCCCCAAATAAACTGTTCCGCTCTCACTCCCCGCCCTCCTGCATGTTGGCCGGCAGGGACAGTCCAAGTCCCCTCAGCTCCGGTCTCTCGGAGGTCGAGGAGAGGATGTCGTACCTCAACAAGCTCACGGCTCAGGACCGGCTGGCAGAGTCCGGTCTGCCGGGGGAGGTGTTCGGCCACCCGGCGCAGAACCACTCTGCAGACCTCCGGCTGGAGACCGAACAGGAGGAGCGAGAGAGCAGTGAGTACAACGTCCTTCAGCCACAACTGAGCGAGGAGGATGATGAAGATACCTTTCGTTGTTAGAAGTCATTGTGTAATTAATAGTACGCATCGAGATGACAGAAGATATTCAAACGTTCATCAAATTATCTAAACAGAATGTAATATGTATTGCTGGTGAAATATATTACCGCGAACTGACAAGTTGTCATGTGTTGATTACCGTTTAAATGACGATCGCTTAGTTTACTAAATGAGTGAACATGATAATCTGATCAACTGGAATGAGATTGACTAATAATATCAAATGATAATTGAATGTAAATATATATATATATCAGAATTGGATTACATTGAATTGATTTGTTGGTGAATATACTATACAGTATAACGCCCATTGTTTCATAAGACTATTCATTCTCTGCAGGACTTAGTCGCTGCATAAAGTTTAAAGCCGTATTTAAGTGTTGGTTCATCTGAAGTGAATAGTATTCTCAAAAAATAAACCCATATGAATCCATAAACAACTATTTAGAACTGTTGCCAAATGAATGTGCATTTTAACATCACAGAAATCCTCAAATAAAGTATATTTATCTTCACCTTTAATTTAAAAGATCTAAACATTGGTATGTGTTCACTAATGAATTGAGAAATGATGTTCACGCTTTCCTTTAGTCCTCTTTGAAACCACGTTTTGATATTATTTTTCTAATGAATGGACACATTGCAAAACAGCTGGGAAATACATTTCCATGTACACTTTATGGTTTTAATATATATATAAATGTATATACAAAACTTAATAGTGTGGGGACATTATGCAAATGATCGTATATATTTTCAAAATCCACAAAGACATTTCTACGGTATTAATTTATTTTTACAAGTACATTTTTTAAATTAATTAATTGGTGTGTGTATATCAGTGTGATTTGGAAATATTAGAGTGTTGGATAATAATATCTATTTGCATAATGAACTATTCGTAACGTGTCTCCTCCACGCAGAGAGCTGCGGTGCGCTGCGGGGTGACAGTGAGGACCCAGAGAAGCCCGCCACCAAGCAGCAGAGGACCAGGAGGAAACCCCGGGTCCTTTTCTCCCAGGCTCAGGTGTTTGAGCTGGAACGGCGATTCAAGCAGCAGCGTTACCTGTCCGCCCCGGAGAGGGAGCACTTGGCCAGCTCGCTGAAACTCACCTCCACCCAGGTCAAGATCTGGTTCCAGAACAGGAGGTACAAATGCAAGAGGCAGCGGCAGGACAAGAGCCTGGAGATGGCAGGTCATCACCATCACCACCACCACCCCCCGCCGCCGCCCCGCAGGGTGGCTGTCCCGGTGCTGGTGCGGGACGGGCGGCCTTGTCTGACTGGATCTCAGAACTATAACACTTCTTACATAGTCGGAGCTCCAAACCCGTACAGCTACAACGGCTATCCAGCCTACAGCTACAACAACTCGGTGTATACTAACACGTACTCTTGTACTTATTCCAGTTTACCGGCTCTGCCGCCGAACAACACTCCTGCTAATGCTTTTATGAACATGAATTTGGGAAACCTTGGTGCACAGTCGCAAAGCCAGGCGCCCCAAGGACCACTTGTCACACCCTGCCAGGGAGCTCTGCAGGGCATCCGGGCATGGTAGCGCAAGTCTTTACGCACAATGATAGCCGGGAGAGACTAATCTGGGATGGCTAAATGGACTCAAGCATGCAAACCTGGTCAACTATTGCAACAAAAGCACAATTAAAAACTCTAAAACACAAGACATATAGGCCAGTTGGCTGTAACTCAAGGAAGGCCGACGAGGAACCCAATGACTGAGATATACATGCGCATTTTTCTCTGAGCCACAATATTTTTTTAAACGTATTAAACCTGCTGTTGGACATTTGATTGTCAGATTAAATGTCGCCGCTGCGAGCAAAGACTGCGCGTTGTGCAAATGTGGCCTCTTGGTGGAAAATGGATGTAATGCGTGACAAAAACGAATGTGAAATTGTATATTAACATACAAACAAGTTTATATGCGTAAGTACATATCCAGTATTGCCCTAAAAGGCCCACACATTTAATTTGACCTATACAATGAATTGCAAGAAATAACTAAATGGCCCACAATGGCTAGATATTGCAATATTATTAAGTATTGTGTTTTCCCCCCATTTGTAACAGTGTGATTTATTTTTGGCCAGTAGACTCAAAGTACATGAGACTCAACATGTCAACTGTTAACTGATAAAACGGCCTCAAGTTACAATGACGATGATTCTCACTGATGATGAAAGTAAATGATACAACAAAACATGACAAACCGATGTGTGTGTGCGTGTGTGTGTGTGTGTGTGTGTGTGTGTGTGTGTGTGTGTTTGTGCGTGTGTTTGTTTCTTGGAACGACCGAGAATCCAACACATTTATGTAAAAGTGTATGCTTGTATGCCTAATATATTTTTGGACCTTTTTTGTTGTTGCTTGAAAGCGAAAGTGTTATTGCATTTCAACATTAATATCAATCAGCATAGGAAACTCAAATAAATTAATGTTGAGTTGAACTTATTCTGCGTAATTTCTCATCGTCCAAAGTCGTTTCTCAAACTTTTTTTCCCTGTGAGAAAGCTTGTGTTAGACTCTGGAGACAAGAAACAGAAACAGAGAGAATTTAGAGGCGAGCTAATGTCCGGTCGGGATTCAGAGATGGACATTAACCAGACAGCCAACATCTTCGGGACCCACAGAGCGAATACACTCACACAATTTGGGATGATAAATATTGTTGATACAAAAAAAATATCCTTGAGACATGACACATAAATAAGTCCAACATGTATATTTATATTAAAATATGACTTTTTTAATTAAAATAATAATGACAATAATGTTTTAATCATATAGCACCGGTACGTTTAATTGTTACACCAGAATAAAAAATGACCCACATTTTCACTCACTTACACACACTCGAAGGCGTACACACGCTGTCAATTAGATGGACTTAAGGAAACACCTTATCCTCCTATAGGCATGGTCGAATATGCAGACACTATTAATGGAGATGAATGGCAACGTAAACAGAGTGTTTGTCTCCTCCGATAGCCTCACTGGCCACTTCCCCTGGCTACTGCACTGCCGGTAGGACATACCTGGTGTCAGCTCTAAGTGCTGCAGAGTCACTCGTGTAAATAGAGCTGGCGACAGGACGGCGATGCCTGAGGACGCGGCCTGGCCATGGCTGCTCTGACAGGCGCTGCGATCGCTATCTTGTGCTTCCAAAGATAGCAGCGCGGATCAACGCCGCGCTGGGCGTGGAGTTTCCCCAAAACAAAGTCTCCAATGGCAACCACTCAAGGAGCTCAGAAAGGAAGCAGGGCCCAAATATAGAGAAGAAAATGTGCTTGGAGATCCTGATGTAAAGGCTCTCCTCCGTTAGTACAGTCATTCAACATATATAATTTGAATGCGTCTGCAGGTAACATTTTAAATAAACTTGGATGCTCGTGTTGAGATTATAAAAACCTCAAAGACAAACGTGTGGTTTGCACTATATAAATAAAATGGGCATCAATGTGGAAGCGAGTTATGTGTGTATATATTTATATATAGGAGGCTGAAGATATAAGCACATTTGGAAACGGGCTTTTGCTTGTGAATTCACAAATAGCTTAATAAAAGCAACTATCACACAAGTTATTACAGTCAAAAAGGATATACTACTATGTAGAGAGGTACATATGAACATGTTAAAACGTTACATTTTGTGATAATTAACGAACCATAAATTTCCCATCCGGACATGTTGTGACACTCTGGAGCCAAGTTGCGCTCTGTGGCAAACAGAAAGATGTCTCTGTTTAGCCAGAGGAAGAAAACAAAACAACACAGAGGAGGCAGATCCCTGCATCTGTCATCGCGTCTCCTCGATGAAGAGTCGGCCTGCTGATTGTGCAACGCGTGCGCGCACGTGTGCGTGAGGGAGAGAGAGCGATAGGGGCGGGCGGGGGAGGAGGAGGAGGAGGAGGAGGAGGAAGAGGGGGGGGGGGGTATGCCAAGTTGCCATCTTTTCTTTTGACGAGCTTCTAAAAGTTGTAATTATATGCAGTATGACCACATGGCGGCGCTACTCACCTGTTTGAGCCACAAGGCTGCAAGTCCTCTCTTCTCAATGGTCAATCTCTGATACTTAGTAACATGTCTGTCCTGGGGTTTGTTACCACACGTTATAAACATCTTGGTCTCCAAAAGATCAAAATGGTAAACATAAAACGTCACAGCTGTTTGATAAAAAAATATCCTAAATGTTTTCATGTTACATTCGAATTATGTATTGGAGCAAATGTAGCGCTGTTTATGTTAGAGTGGTCCTGTCAGAGGAGTAGAATTGAGTGGAGGCTCACATTAAAGTTGTAAAATGCTTCATATTACGTAGGCTATTGTATTATAGAAACTTTCCCACACGTGTACAAAAGTCTTTGCTGAGCTACGTTTTACGCACGGTTAGCGAACTTTACGCACCACATTTCTTAATACAGTCTACATATAAAGATTGGTTTTACACCAACAGTGGTTGAAAACAATCCGCTTTCTACAAATAGTTGATATCATTCGCTCTGAGTGTCTTATTCGTGTCCAGCATTCAAGGTAAAGGAAAAAGTGTCCATTAATGTTCTTAAACAGGATTGGACACATTTTAGTTATATGGAGCTATTTTTTAATTGTTGGCGTTTGTAACGCAATACGATACTACAAATCCTACGTCACCAAAGTGAAATACATCGCCTGCAAAGTCAGTGGCCATCGTCCTCAAAAGAGCGCGGAGAGCAGCATGGATCTGGGCGGTGCGGAGGAGGGACCAGGCAGAGAAATCAGCCTCTTGTGGGTTAACTGGCGCTGCTGCTGAAATTGTGTAAGACTTGACAGCTCCTGGTTTAGGTAGTTCAGCAGACCGGACTTAGAGCACCACAATCAAATTAGAACGGAGTAAAGATCTAATCAGTAAGGACTTTTGCTTTCGTGTAGCTGATCTCTTGATGCCTCCAAATAACACGCATGCGAGCGTGAGGAAATATCCGTGCGCTTATTTTAATCATGACATTAAGTTTTTCGTCCTTCTCCATCAAAGACATCCTCACAGGACGTGATGCCCGAGAGAAGCGCGTTACTAGGTTTACAGCAGAGCGCAACACCGGCACCGGGCACGCTACGAGAGTCCCCGATCGGTCACGCCAAGACGCGGATGACACCCGCATCCACCCGGAGAGACTTCCTGCTGATCACAGGCTCTCTGCTGGAAACCTCCGACCCGGTACCGACATCGACGAGGCCGCAGGAAAGGAGACGGGGTTTAGAGGTGAGCAGTTTTTTCTCTAGTCGACAATAATCAATTATAATTCCTGCAATTATAATTACGTGCATATTTATTATTAGTTTGGACTGGAAACGTCACAAAATGTAGGAAGAAAAACGAAATTCTGCTTTTGAAACATGCATTAGTCTCACCTGAGTGCACATGCTCGTGTCATCTTTTTAAGATGAAATTTGGGTTTGATAAATTGTGTCATGGATAGCTATATTTTCAGCAGTATTTAGAGTAATTGTATGTAATCATCTCTCCCAATAACAACAAGAGTATTTGAATGGATCAAAAGATCTCGTGCGTGGGACACTGAACACATAAACACGGCACCAACATATTGTCTGCGAGGATTTTGTTCGTAACATGTTTTTTCATCTAAAAGACATTGTTATTCCATGATATATCCTGCTTTTCTGACGGCGTGAAAGAGATGAAATAGAGAGAGAGCGAGAGAGAGAGAGAGAGAGAGAGAGAGAGAGAGAGAGGGGCTACTTTGGCAGAAGAAAGCCCTCTGATGTCCTCTCCGTTGTGTTTATAGGCGTTGTAGACCAGCATCCACACGTGGAGCGGGATGAACGGCCGAAAGAGGAGGCAGAAGAGGAGGGATGTCCCCACAGCCGTGAGACCGTCAGCTGTTCGTCCGATGAGCAGCGGTGCAGACCCGGAACGAAGAAGCGCTCCAGGGCGGCCTTCTCTCACGCACAGGTCTACGAGCTGGAGCGCCGGTTCAACGTGCAGCGGTACCTCTCAGGTCCTGAACGGGCCGATCTGGCAGAAGCTCTGAAACTCACCGAGACCCAGGTGAAAATCTGGTTTCAGAACCGGAGATATAAAACCAAACGGCGCCAGATGGCGGCCGAGCTGGTTCCGTATGGTTCTCCAAAGACAGTCGCAGTGCAGCTGGTGAGGGACAATCTCAAGCAGTACCACCACCAGGCGAATGGAGTACACATCCCAATGACGGTGCCACTGTACCACCAGTACCACACCTACCTGCACTACTACTGCCAGCCCTGGAGCATGAGCAGCATGTCCTGTGGAGGGATGCTCACATGACTTGGACACAGCGTCAAGGTGTTGGCAGCTTTTTGTACACTCAGCTGGTCATGGTGACTGAGATTGAAGAAGTTTGTTTTTGTTTTGAATGTTTCTTTTATATTATAGTTATTTTGTGAAAAACGCAAATGCCTCTTACATGAGCTACGTTTATAGATATTCTGTAAGTCTTTAATCAATAAAATGAAATAATAATACTACAATATTAGCGTCATACGGTAGCCTGCAGGACGATTAGCGTTCGCATATTAACACATCTGCCAATTGATAAGATTATTATTGTGAGAAGAAAAGTTTGAGATTTACGACCAATATTTGAGTGTGGTTATTATTTTGGAACTATTTATGAAAAGAAATCTTGATCTTCCGCGGGAATAGTTTATTTCTTGTTATCGTTAATGTTTTTAAGACATAATGGCGAAGAGACAGTGCGGTGTCTGACATATCTGATGACAGAGAAAGGTCTTTTTTATTTTCTAACACCCTAATATCACATTTGAGCATTCCCATGCAAGATTGATTAATATACATATTTTAACACGATTCAATAGTGATTATGTGTTATAGTGTGAGGCATAAAGTGTTCTGCTCTATGCAGCAGACAATACAGTCCTGATTTATTTTCCCCATCACTAAATGTTTGACAAAAAGCCGTTTACTCCTTTTGCATAACAAATAGTAAATGTTTACAAATTCTATATCAAATTCCATATCAAATATTAACAATTAATGAGTGTGAGAGTGTTACAATTTAAAAACTGAAATGTAAGAATTAATCCCAGTCATTTTCAGACAAACCCTGAATATCAATAGTGAAAAAAAGAAAGTAAAATAGCTTGAAGGTGGTATAAAGTGGGTAATCTAAATAATATCCCCAGTTCACTTGGTGCAGTTTTATTCTTTTAAATTGGAAAATGTATACTTAAAATAACTCCAGAGGGTCTGACATGTTTACATTTAGAAATGATTCACAAATTATGTTAAAATACAGTATATCAAATAAGGCAGTGACCGGCCCATGATGAACTATCTATATATAGTTGCTTTCTCCGCCATAATGACAGCCAACAACAGCCCACCAGATGAAGCAGAAAGGAATCTTAAAGTTATACAAACCCAATGAGAGAAAGTAGCTTATCTCAATGTGAGAGAAGCAGAACCGAGACTCTGACATTTTAAGTAGGCATTTATTATATTTATGGGACATCTTTATTGATCGTGGAACTCAACATAACACCTGCAGACGTTCTTTATATAAGGCTAATGGACCTTTAGGAACGTTTTGGAGAGTGTGTCTGTCTGTGAGCATGGAAATAACTAAAAGAAATGCAGGCAGCAGCTCATGTAGGTCAGATTTTAGTATTACAATGTCACACTAAACCAAATGAAATTTAGAAGGTGAATATGTACTGTTAGGTTTGAGAAGATGTGTGTGTGCGTCAGTGTATGTTTGTGTGTGTGTGTGTGTGTGTGTTAAGAGTTCTTTCTACTGTTCTGCATGTGTCAGAGAGGGTCAGTAGACCGTGAAGATGTTGCACCATCCTTCCAGACAGCACATTGATCACGTCTTTCTGAAAAGACTAGACAGCATGGCCATACTTGATAGAAAAATAAAAACTCAGGCTTTGGCCCCTGCTGGTACTTTTGTGGGACATTATGAGGCCTATATGTGCTCTTGTACTAACACATACAAAATATGTTTTCTACTGCTTTCTACTATGCTTTCTACTATGTTCACTGAAATTCACTTTCACACTAAGGTCAAAACATGTCCTCATCTACAGCATGTTTGCCATGTGTTTGCATGGTGTCAGCAAGGGATCATGTTTCGTAACGCCAAATATTATCATAACAATATTATTCCAACATAAAAAGACTAGAATTGTGATGTAAAATAGGTACTTCAACATTCATTTTCCCACGACAGGCTGCTTTGGCGGAAAGGATCACCTTTTGCCATCGGCTGTGCTGGCACCCGACCAAATCCCATTTATCTCTTATATCAAAACAGCACTTCAAACTATCTTAAGTGGTTGACACAATAGGTGGAGGGAGGAGTACTGCACATAACACGCATATTGACTGTGCAACTGAAAATTACCGGGGCTACGTTCAGTCTAATTATTTTCATTGACGTTACAACAGAATAAGCAACAGCAAAGGTCATGCTATGGCATTGTGGCTCCGCGGTATGCTCCTTTCTAAGCGCTCTGATTAGTCACATTGTGCTGATGAAGAGTTGCTTCAGTCTTTGCTGTCTACCGTGATACGTTTTCTTTCCTCTTTCCACACCCATGTCACAATACATTTCCATTAAAAAAGTAGGGCACTGAAAGAGCAACACAACCAAGATCTTGATCACTCTTCACATCATCCATGATCTCCACTTAAATGACAATTCTGATTGATTTCAAATCAGATTTATATTCACCTTTTGACCTTTATTCTTTTAAGTTATGCTAAAATTATAATCACCACGTTTATTGCTGAAATCTGGGAGATTGATCACAGAGGTTTGAAATCAAGCCAAAACTATTCTTTGAAGTTCAATCTAAGTGTGAGCACAGTCAACGCTTTTTTTCATTTGTGTGCAGTTGATCAAAGTTGAACCAGTTTGCATGTTGGTTGTCTCTGGTTCCTTTTGAGGTTTCTACGTTGGGATTTGTTTCCTGTTTACATGTCAAGAAAACTCTGGAAATGTCACACACATTCATTGTGAATTAAGTGTGTTTCTGTCAACTGTTTTGGAGTAAATAAATAAATTTACACAAAGCGTATCGTTTTGTCAGAAGTTGGCTGTAATCAGCCCAAATAAGTCTGCAGGTACACAGTACAACAGGACACACCCGTTTGGTTGGTTTAGGCACCAAAACTACTTGGTTGAAATGAAAAGGTCTTGGTTTGGGTTACGTTAATCCCATAATTTCTCTGAGGGGGAGTGTCCTGTTGGGA